>NW_007578337.1:28314-60175 GCF_000690725.1 Stegastes partitus
AAAACTTAACATAACGGCTAATATAAAACATTTGCAAGTAGTATCATATCAAATGACACAGCATGTATTTATAGTCTTTGTAATGGCCAAGATAAGAGCATTAAAAGTAAAGATAGTCAAATTACACAAAAAATAGTCAAAGTTCACATCATCAAACGATCACTTTCAATGAGTCCTGCACTACTTCCTTCCTTAATAAACAAACAGGAGTCAGTGTCTGATGCAGATTAGTGCACCATAAGCTCAAAGTTAGCAAAACAGAAACTGGGTTTTCTCATATTCGTTCACATATGTTGAGCACTCGACCTCGAAAAATGTTCCTTTGTTTACCAAACCCACCAACATGTCAACCCACGTCTCTGCTTCTCGTATATTTGCCGTCTGTTTCATTTTGTTCAGAGACTGACGGATTTCATCTGCACTTGAAGGGAGTTTTGAATATTCATCGGTCGAGATATTCTCTAATGAAATCAGTGGCTTTTTTTCAAAGAGCTCTCAGCGGAGCTTCTGCTGTCGGTCCGGCGTCGAGTTCAATCACAGCTCGGCTTAAACTGAGTTAAAAGTGATTGTGTTTCAGATGGTTGATTGATGCAGAACCAAGAAAAAACGTGAGGAAAAAGCAAAAAGTGTGAACATTTGAGACAACTTGAATTAAATGTACAGATGCCTTTTTAGTCATTTCTCCATCGTGTTTAAGATAAAAGACATGCACAGTATCAGGGTTTTATCTCATTTATCACCGGTTTGAAATGACCAAAACTTCCTTTAAAGTGGCTACAAGCATCCGCACTCGAGGAAAGACAACTTCACTAATGTTCTGTATCTAAATCTTTATTATAACTACATGTATTGCCTCATGGTAGGAAGCCTTCACTGACCAGTCAGGTTGCAGTTTGAATTCACATCTATCCTGACTCGTATCATATAAGTAGCTCTGAAGACTTTGAAATGTGAATTTATTTTTAAGAAAACTGTAAAATTGCCTGTTTGTGTTCACAGATTTGGCAAAGAAAGGCGACTCCGATAGAAAATAAGTGGTTTAATGATTAAACTTTAGTGTGTTTCTGTTGTAATGAAGCGACTCCATCTTAACAAGGGTTGCTGTTCTGCAACTTTTTGGGCAAATCGATGATTTATTTATGCACAAAAAAGCAAAAATGTGAAAATGTCACGCAGTAGTCTCATGTTTAAAGGGTCAGTATAGACTTTGTGTGTGTGTTATTTCACTGGGAGAGACAAGAAAACGGTAACATTTCTTGTTTGTGTTCACATGTTTGGCCATCAAAGCTGATTCTGATAGAAAGCAAGTGTTTTACTAATTAAACTTGATTGTATTTTTAAAATAATTCTGTTGTAATTATGTGAGTCCATTATAACGGCGGTTGCTGTTGACGAAAAAAGAAAAAACGTAAAAATTTCAGGCAACCTGAACGACTAATAGATGCCTTTAGTGTCTTTTTCACCATGTTTAAAGGGTCAGTATTGACTTTGAAATGCGTTATTTCACAAATTTCTACAACAAAACAGTAAAATTCCTTGTTTGTCTCCACATATTTGGTCATTAAAGTTGATTCCGACAGAAAATAAGTCTTTTAATGATTAAACCTGTGTTTAATGTTTACATTTCTGCTGTAATGAAGTGATCCCGTCTTAACGGAAGCTGCTGCTGTGCAACTTTTGAAGCGAACAAACTCCACATCTTTAAGAATAATAAGAATAAGACATTTACAAAACTCATATATGTGGTGTTTCAAGGTTTCTTTATGTGCTTCTTGGCTATTCAAAACTATATTTAATAGTTTTAATTGAGGAATCAGGTTGATGAGACAGAATTTAGCAAAAATGAGGTTCAATGAAGCTTCAAACATGGATGCTGTTGCAAAGAAGTGACACACTCTTAGAGGAGATCCGTAAAGTCACCACAGTTTCTAAGTGAACACCTGAGATTAGCGTCGCCGATTCAGTATCCGACCAAACGTGAAACCTGGTCCCCGCCTCTGCTTCTGTTCCTGAGTTATCACACCCAATGATGACATTCCAGTGTCACAGTGAAGCTGACCTTTTAGGATGTAAAATATCATCGCTTCATTAGTTTATCCTGTCAGACATGTGTGTGAAATTCTGTCATAATTAGCACATAGGTTCCCGAGCTGTGGCCAGAATCGTGCTTTGTGAAGACACGGTGACCTTTAAGGACCAAAATCTGATCAGTTCAAGTGGACGTTTGGGCCAAAGTTGAAGAAATCCCCTCAAGGTGTTCTGTCTTCAGACTTAGACACATTAGGTTGACTATGATTTACAGTGGATTACTATTTAGGAGTACAGAGTACAGTTACATAAAAATAATAAATAATAATAATCTTCGTAGGTGGAATAAGCTTCAGAACTTAACTAATGCGGGACAAATGTTTAACCTTTGAAGACTTTAAGTTTCTGTTAACCCCCTGAACAAGCAGTTTTGTTTGTTTGTTTTGCTCCTCTCACATTTCTGCGTACTTCAGCCTCACCTACTCATACTCTCACTTTGTTTTCATGCACGTCTCCTTTCTGCTCTGCACAAACACAACCCGCAGTTTTAGCCGAAAAGTCGCTGAATTTTTTGTCACGGCTGAGTCATTATTAGCTCCTCGGTTGTGTGTTTTTGTGGTTTTTTAAAGATGCAAACTGGTTTATTTTGGTTAATCTTCCTGCAAAACAACACATCACAGATGGGTAGTTCAAGGGTCGTTAAAAATCTGTGGATTCTTGCTATTTTTACTGTTTCTGGCGGCGATAAACGGTGTAATTTTGACATTTTTTAAAAAGCTAATGTAGTGGAAACCTGGACTTGAAAAAAAATAAAATAAAAAATTGAGAAGAGACATTATTAAGATCTCTCGTTTATAAAAACAGATCTGTGTTCATCGACTCTGCAGAGAAAAGTTACTGAATTTGATGTTTTATATGTTTTATATCATGAACATCCTGTTTTTCTAAATGTTCCTGGTTTGTGCTTTTGTGACGTAATCAATGATGACTTCCTGTTTATCTGTGATGGTCAAGCTGACCCCATTCAGTGTTTAACGTCTCTAAATAAGTGATTTTTTTGGCTTTATTTTAAGAGCGATTTACACATAAACTTGGGTAACAATTTTAATTCTGATAACCTTCTGGAGGATTAAATTGCTGGACTCAAAGGATAAAAGATGTCAGTAAATCTGAATGTAATGGGACGGTAAATAAAGGTGCATATTTATCTACAAGAAACCAAGTTGTTATTCTAAAATCTATGCTGACAAATATTTAGAAAATCTTGTAACCACGTTTAAAAAGTCCAAAATAAAGACAGTTTGTAGAACCTCGACCTTGATCAGCAGAAAAAGTGAGTGACGACAATTAGCGCCCGGCCGTGAATTAATTCAAACAAAGCGCCGCCGAGCACCTGCCCCCGTATCGGCTCCTTAACGGAGCTCGTCGCTGCTGATCGCGGAGACAAGGTGTGATGGCTGCCATGGCAACATTGCTGCCACTGCACGGTGTGATGTGTCTGGTTGCCGTGGTAACAGCGGCAGTCTTGATGATGTGACGGCGAAGGGAGGAGGTGGCGCCGGTCTGTTCGCATTAGTGGAGCCTGTAGACGAACAGCTAAAGTTTGTCCACAGTTCAGAGGAGGAGAAACTCTTAATCACGTAAATGTTTTTGGTAATTTTGTTTATCCGGGGAAACGTGACGCACTCCAGCTTCACACTCGCACAGCTGCAGGTCTGTACAGGTGTTGATGACAACGCCGTCAGCTTCCCTGACACCAACCTCAGATTTTGAAGGAGCAGCAAAAACTGTCAGTCCCGAGATGTGCCTGAAAACGTCCCCCGAGGCCGGTTATGATCGATTCCCTGACAACCGGCTACGGATTCACGACCAGCTCTCCTTTGCAAAACTGTTTCTCGGCTCGGTTTGTGAGAACGTAGCAGCTGTTTTACATGTTTATCAAAAGACCTGATGAGTTGGACTGATTTAACAGGTTACCTCATAGTGAAAATAGAGCAAAGTAACCTTGAGTTCAGGCTGCAGATTAACTTCACACAGAGATATGAGTGTTAGAAACACCACACTTGTTTTGACGCTCATACAAACAGCATCCTGCTGCTACACGCCTCACGGACACCACGGAGGTGCATTAGTAGGAATAGAGACTGGGGAAGACAGAGGTGCAGGAAAAAGTTGAGAAAATGCAGAATGAATGTTATTTTGCACTTATTATCACACTTTTGAAATATGTTCTTCCAATTTGTGAGAATGACATGTGGCTCAGTGCAGTGTTCAGCTCCAGTGTTTGTGCCGCGAAGAATCGTCTTTCAATGACCAAAAGACAGAAAAAGTTATGAATGAAACACTACACTAATTGGTAAACAGACATGCAGCGTCACAAATGAACCCTCTGCACCCTGAAATCCACTCTCAGGTTTGAAATGCATGTTTTCTTTTTTTTTTTTTAATCAGCAAAATTACACAATTTATCAAAGTTAGAAACTGTAAAAACAGAAAGAATCAGTTTCAAAGGTCCATGAATGTGCCATGTGTGATAAAAAGCCCAAAATAGGATTTAAATTGTAATTTTTTATAGTTTAAAAAAAAAATCACTTTATTCTACATGTGTCAGTTAAAAATTACCAAAAATAAAATCCCTTAGCACTGATCAGATTGTGTCAAAAAAAAAATATTCTGCACTTCTCAGCACAACTCAAAAGCCACAAATCTCTCAGCTGTGAGCAACAGTCACTGGATGGAAAATCTGAGAACTTTCAGCTCATAAAAAGATGAAAGAAATGAAAGCGTGGTATCTAAATAAAATAAACATGGTAAACAACATGGTTTAAACTGCACACAGAGCTGATACATTCAGCAGAGTGAAACATGTTTCTAAAGCTGATGTGCAGAACAAAGTGAGAAAACAGAAAGACTGCAAAGGTTTTAAAAATGTAAAGAGCCAAATATCTAAAGCATGTAGAGTCGACATTTTTTCTGACTGCAAAACATGTTTGATCCAATTGTTTGATTGGAGGTTTTTAAATTTTAATAATCAAAGAAACTCTACTTTCATTTTATTGTGATGATTTATGTCATTCTAACTGTGTCACAAGACTTTTCTACTTCTATTCAGGTCTGTTTCCATAGAGGTGCAGGATTTGATATTCAGTGAAAATGAGCCCACAGTGAGGAAAACTGTGAGAGGAGCAAAAACAAAATGCCAATAAATAGCTCACGATTCAAAGAGGTAAAAAAGGAAAACGTTGTAATGAAATCTTAAGAGTCGAAACTGTAAAGACAGCTGCAGTTTGTTGTTTCTGTCGTCGCCAACACAATCAACCCACTTTTAAAAAGATAAATGCTCAAGCTTTAGATTTCCGGCACCATGTTGGATGTGAAATGTAAACGCTGGCAGGACGTACTGTTGATGGTGATCTTGGCCGACCACTTGGAGGTGCCGTCCAGGACGCTCTGCTTGATGCTCTTCATGTGCTGCGCGTGGATCATCTTGGAGATGTTGAACAGCTTCCGGATCTCCTCGAAGATCTCCGGCTTGTTCCTCTCGCGGATCTTCATCCTGTCCTTCATAGCCATGATGATGTGCTGCGTCCGGTCCTCCGCTCCGGTCTTGGAGCTCTTCTCGGCTGCTCCTGTTGGCGGGAAGCAACAATAAAATACAACAACCGCAGACAGAAGATGCTCCTCTGGATGGAGGACTCTTGCAGGACTCTACTCACTCTGCAGACAGTCGGCGTTCAGCAGCTCCTGGCATTTCTCGTGCACTTTGACTCCGCACTCGGCACAGCGCATCCCCTGCCGGGCGATGCCCCACAGCAGACCCTCGCACTCGTAGCAGTAGGTGGGCGTGGTGGCCGTCCACACCTCGAAGTTGTGCGGCGTGGTGCAGGAGATGGGGTAGATCAGAGCCTGCAGGGTCTTCTTGTAGACGTGGTTCTTCTGTTGCAGCAGAGGGAGGAAGACAGAGTCAGACAGATGTGAAAGAAAAGAGCATGAGAGGCTGTTTTTCTAACAGTATTTAACATGTTTAAGTGGTTTAACATTTAACCCTATGAGCGCGTGACCTTTTGTAAGGGACATTTCACTACCTTTGCTATTAAACTTGGGTATTTTATATATATAGATGTATTATATGTTAAAAGGGCTGCCCACACATGTTGTATCTGGTTTTTCTCAGAACAGTCTACAACGTTAAAAAAAAAAAATTAAATAATGGTTTTCACCAATTTTTTAATCATTGTTCTCTTAACTACATATTAAGAACAAGTAAAATCACAGGAAAAAAAGATTAATTTACATGTTTACGTCCATGTATTTTTTTTTTTTTATCAATGGTAATTTGTTCTTTTACAACATCTGACAGTTTAACTTATTTTAAATACATAATATTTTTAATTGTTATTTTACAGATTTTTCCTGTTTTGTTAAATTACAGATAATATTTAGGAAAATGCAAATGAAAAATATATTTAATTTACACCTGACTGTAAATAAATACATTTTTTTTAAAAACAGGCCAAAACTCAAAAATATAAAAAAAAGATTTTTAATATGCAGTCCATAATTCTTCATGAAATTTCACTGTATTTACTATAATTACATTTGGAAAAAATATTATTATTTTTACCAATATTTGCTGTCATTTAGAAGAAAAGTTATGCATATTAAGTGCTGAAATATTATCTAATAAAATCACATTTCAACAGATATTAATTTCAACGTTAACCGCAATAAAAATGTAAATAACATATAAATCAATCTTCTGTTAAATATGAATTTTTTCTTTCGAAATGTGAAGTCCTTAATTTACACACTTCTGTATATTTCGATTTGCTTAAAAATGTTATTTTATAAATATTTGTCATTATTTGAAAGAAAAATTATGTAGATAAAGGACTGAAAAATGATAAATAATTCGGTCATTTGACAGATTTTTCCTGTTTTGTTAAACGACAGAAAATAATTAGCAAGACCTACACGTTAACCATAAAATATTAGGCTAAAGCTGTAAACAATGTCCACATCATATATTTGTATTTTTACAAATAGCACGTTGTTGTTTTACAAGGTATGGCCATAAAATTACACCATTTTACTTTATTTAAATCAACAAAAAATATATTTATTTTACAGATATTCACTTTCACAGTTTTCCACCATCTATCTTGGTGTTTTCTGAAAAACATAAATTAATCGTTTTTTTTCCTCCATTGATTCCACTAAATATTATCTGTAGTTTCACAAAGCAGAGAAAATCTGTGAAATATTCATACATTTAAACAGTCAGAAAAATGTTTAAAGAAGTTCATTTTTTGAAAGGTATGTAATTAAATTCCAAGGACAAGGAAAATTGTAGGAACGGTCAGGTTTTGCAGTTTTATCCGACTGCGCGCTACATTTCACTGTAATAAATACTTTAAGAGCAATTTAAGAGAGAAGAAGGGAAGTGAATTTGGGTGTGAAGTGCTTCTGTCGGGCTCCAAGCGGAATTAATGGAGCCTAGATGTTGGAAGAAATTAATTAAAATGCCATTTTAAATGCAGCATCTACTAATATTAAAGAGAAATGTGATTATGTATAATTTAAAAATAATTCCTGGCCTCCCCTGTGATGAAGTGGAGCTGTGGTCCGGTGTGGGAGGAGAGTAGGAGGAGGTGAACACATGAGAGGACACCTTGACGAGGAGCCCAGTTCGATTTGGTGAACGCGGTATTTTATATGTGACATGTGACTCACTGTTATTGTTCTTATGAGTCCTCTGAATATTATAGCATAGCAATGAGTGTTATCTACGTTAGAAAACATTGATTTATATACTGGAATCGGTTTTTATTTCTTCTTTCATGGCTCCTACTTTCACTTTTTCTGGCTCTGGTCGTGTTCTAACTGCTTTGACTTTTATCGATCCGACCCGTGTTGTTGCCTTTTAACTCCACTTTGTGCCATTCGGTGCTTTTACCTGATTTTATCGCCTCTGATTTCCATTCTTTCTCTCTTGTGGTATTTGGCTGAATAAGGTGGCATTTTGGCTGCAAATTTATTAAACTTTTGGATGTTTTTCCACTCGCAAACCTCTGCTGGGCGTCCAGGATGGTGAAGATGTTTCTGTACGTGTGTTACTTCCTTCTGTCGGTGTAATCACATAATGGAACAGATCGTGTTGCACATAAAGAACTTAATGTTTTCCTGTATTGGAGGCGCTGGTTTCTCAGTCCAGTCTGGTCAGCGGATAGATTTCTGCACACAGCGGTGGAAAGAAACTAAGTACGTTCATTTAAACACTCTTAGTTGAGCTATCTGTATGTTGTGCTGCTTTAAATTCCAGCTAAATATTGTACTCATTTGTTCTGGCAGCTTTTAAGTTGCAGATTCGACACATTTCACAATATAAAAAGCTTTTAAAATGCATCACACGTAGACTTGTTTGGCTTCCACCAAAAGGCAGATTGTATATTTAATAACAAAAGACTTTTTAACAGCGTCACCGAATAGTTATTTTTATGTTTCACATGGTTTCACATTTTTCTCCTTTCGTCTCTCATTAATCATGTTTAATCAAGATTTATGTGCTTTCCCCCCTAATTTATTTCAAAAAGTAAACTTTCATATATTCTATATTCATTACATCAAACAATCATGTAGAGAGTGTTGATGTTTATAAAGACCTAGTCAGGCTTTTGGTCAATTCTATATTTTTATTGCTTTTATTAGAATAAATTTTATTTATTGATCCTTTATTCACTTATTTAATTTTTTTTGTTACATTTTGATAACTTTCTTATTTAGTTTTTGTCATGTTCTATTTCTAGCTCCGTTTCAATAATACATATTTTATTTTGTTTCATCTATTCATCTATCCTGTTTTGCTCGATTTTATCTCGTGAGTCCTCACTGCATGTGTTAAATAAGACAGTGTCAGTCCTCATGTTTAGCGTCCTTCATTTAGAACACGATTTTGTTTGTGTTGTTTTATTGCATTTTTATTTCTGTTATCTGTAAAACACTTTAAGTTGCATTTGTATGAAAAGTGCTACATACATAAATAAGTCTGACATAATGAGAATTGTATTGCAGTAATTCATGGTAAAGTATTAGTAGTCGTATAAATGAACATACTTTTCATAAATTGGACATTTCTGCATTTATTTTTTATTTTTTAATTAATCTTAGGAAATGTTCTGATAATGTAAGATAGTGGATTTCATGAGCTTTAAGCCATAATCATCAAAATAAAACAGAAAAAGGTTTGAAATATTTCACTTTAGGTGTCATGACTGTAGACTGTATTACATTTTACATATGAAGAGTTCACTTGCAAAAACAGATCACTCCGTTTCAGAACGTCATCTTTCTCTGGAGGTAATAAGGAAGACAGAATTCTAAGAACGCCGTCGGCACACTGGAGTCTTCCTCCACCTTCAACTTTAAATGTGAACTCAATTACAAGGTAAGGAGAGCCGCTGTTTATGGCACAGCTGCTTTTAGAGCTGCATCCGAGCCTCAGAGTAATTCCTCTGTACTGTCTATCTGATGGTACAGGACGCTAACGATGCACACTTCCAGTTCCAGTTGAACACGCCAGTCGGCTGCACCTTCACAGCTATCACCTCTTTTCTGTGTCATTATACCGGATCAGTTCTGAACCTTTAAACTTGATCTCCGCCGTAATATTTCCTGCTACATTCGCTGACCTACTTTATGCACTTGAATTATTAATCCACAATGTAATCATAAGCGTGACTCGGCACGCTATAGCGACGACGCAGAGCGCAAAACAAACTGCAATAAACAAATATGAAGCCTCGCTGCTCGTGGCCCCATCCTGAGGTTGACTCAGCAGATATTCACACTTTATTGGATCTCCGGCAAAACAGATTAACAATACTGCTGCAGGAAAATGACGGCGGGAATACGGCTGCAGAGAAAAGTGCGGGAAAGTGTGTGTTTGTCTGTAAAAGTGAGTTCAGATCCCCATTAGCTGCCGTGGCGGCGACAGAAAGCCTCCCTGCAGGCGGCCAGCGTGTCCGTGTGTGCAGCGTATGTGTGGGTCCACTCACCAGCTCCTCGTCTTTCAGGGAGGTCCGCGTGGCCAGTGTGTGGGCGAGTCCAGCCTTCCTCGACTGGATCATGGTCTGGAAAGCCCCGAGAAAAAAACAGAGCATTCAACAATGCACAGCCGCAGAGAAACAAACAAACAAACAAACAAGGTGAAGACAAAAGAATGAAACACAAAAAGAACTTTCAGCAAAAAAACAAACAAAAAAATCAATTGTGTTTGTGATGTTGGGGTTCTGTCAACTCTGAAGGTGCTGGCGACTTAATATTTTACAACGTTTGTTCTTCTTTTGTTTTTGAACGTTCAGAAACGCGTTTATTGTCTGCTGGAGGACAAACAAGGAAACAGTTGTGCTGCTACAGTTGTGAGGATCTCCACAATGCATTTTTAATCAGGAACGACTGTTTCATGGAGTCGAGTAGCCCGGTTAGCCCGCTCATGGTCGTAGTTTTGAAGTTTGTGCTTGTAAACGAGGGCTGGGACTTTAAAATAATGCATTTAATCTTTCTCAGTTCCCTAATTTCTGGCACACCGGTAACACTGAGGCACACTCCAGCCCAGTAGGTGGCGCTAATACGACTAAAGTTCATTTGTCAGCCGCGAAGAAGATTCACAGGATGCATTGAGTGACGTCAGGAAAGTTTGGTGAACAGTGATGGAAGACGAGACCGCGCTGATGGCTTGTTGGGCGGAAAGTTGTTTTTCTTACCAAGGCCTGATGCTAAGTGTCCACAGGGGACATTTTGCATAAAGTTGAAGTCAATACTACTTTATGCAAATGACGGCGCCAATACGCCTCGTCGCTTGAAACTCCCTCCAGAACACGACAAGGGTGTTTCACTACACAATGAACGGAAAATGAGAAATTGACGGATCCTGTGGACATGAAGCACGAGGCAGCTGAGACAAAACGTCGTAAAATGTTGAATATAATCACAATAATTGCACTTTGAGTTTGCACTTTTATACATTTTTTTTGTTTTTGTTTATGTCTGTTCATTGGTTCAGTCGTCAAAGAAAAATTGATCTGAATTGAAAAACTTTGCTTATCGTGGAAAATATTGCTATTTGATAAAAATGTAATTAATCGCGATTAATTCATTACAAATCCTCTAACTAATTAGATTTATTTGTTTTAGTCACATCCCACCACTATTGTAAACATCAAATCCTGACTTCAGAAACCTGGATTAGCTCTCATCCTGGTTTTAACAAACTTGATTATGACAGCGGTGCACATGTTGGCACAATCATTCAGATATGTCCAGCCCTGTTACAGATCTACATTCTTGGTTGTGTGATAAATAATCTGACAGACTGACATGTTTTGTGTATTAGAAGCTTAGTGCTGCATCAGTTTTAAAGATACTGGTAGACAAGTTGTGTCCCCTCCTGTCAAAGCCAGAGTAGCTGTTTCCTTATTTCCAGTTTCACACAAACTAAGCTAGCACCTTATATTTAATGTACAGCTACTGTATAAACATTGTACAGGGCTGGAAATGGCAATTATTTTTATCGTTGATTACTTTCATGATTTTTAGATTGCTTGTTTGGTCTAAAAGTGTCCGAAAATACAGAAAAATGACCTCAAATGTCTTGTTTTGCCCAAAAGATATTGAGTTTACTGCCATAAAAGATGAACAAAATCTGAAAATATTCCCATTTAAAAAGCTGGAAACCCAAAAACTTGAGAATTTTTCTTAAAAATTGCTCACTAATTAAGGATTAAAAGATAGCTGAGAACAAATCGAAGCTAAGCTAACAACTTATATTTAATGTACAACTACTGTATATACATTGTAGAGGGCTGTAACTGACTGAATTATTTTTATTGTTGATTATTTTCATGATTTTTAGAAAATAATAATAAAAAAAAAAAACCAAAATGACTTGTGTTGCCCAAAATGCAAAGATATTAAGTTTCCTGTCATAAAGGACAAACAAAATATGAAAATATTCCCATTTGAGGATCTGGAATCAAAAAAAAATGCAAGATTTTTCTTCAAAATTACTCACTAATTAAGAAAAAAGTTCATGATTAGTTTAAAAGTTGAGAACTAATCGATTAATCATGCAGCAACCAGAACACAGAACCTCCTTTAGGCGACAGGACAGCGTTTGGTGCAGTTCTCCTTTAACAGATGTTTGGTTACATATCTGTAGATCTGTGGATTTGCTGCAGCAGGAGGCTTTGGACGGACGTTCTTCATCTCCAGTATAAACAAAATACTGAAGTTCAAATGAAGTTTTTATCCTCCAACGACACTTTGAAGCCGTGAAGCACCTGAGAAACGTCCTTCAGATGCGTTCGCAGCCTTCAGAAACCCAGAGAGGTTCTCCTCACAGCCGCTCGCTGCCAGTTATCATTACGTTGAACTGATTACAGACATTTATGCACGAGGGCTCTCTGGGATTCATGGGCTCGCCACGGATCTCTTCACTGTAAGAAACAACGTTTTAATGAAGTGTGACTGTATTTAGCTTCATTTATTTAACGTAGCACAAGAGGGAATCATTAGACTCTTCTGGTGACGTCGGGGGCTTTGGGATGAAGTGGCTCTGGCTTCAGAGGTGAGGCAGAGCTAGTTTGCAATGTCAGAAGCGATCCAGGATGTGCGGGGAGGGATTCTGGGTAGTGAAAGCAGCATATTTTAATATTTCAACACGTTCATTCTTGAAACAGAAGCCTTGTGAATCTCTGGCTGACACATCGGAGCTGCCAGGTCGTGCAGTTTGAATTACACAGTGAATAAACAATTCTATTTCCACTGTCTGCAAGCGCTTTAACCAGCCACACCGACATCTAAATGGTTATTAAAATCAGGAATGACTCCACCTGATGTAACGGAGATGCGATTAGATTCTGTTAGACCCTTTAATTGAAGCACAGTGTCGGTGAAATCATGCTTGTGTCGGCCAACAGCTGTTTGGAAAACACAATAATTGGCTCATTGACAGCAGCGCGGCTCATAATCATGCAGGTGTTTCTCCGCCGACCGTCTCGTGGAAAGAATCCAAACTCCTGGTGCTTTTGTCGATGTTGATTTAGCTAATACTTATATTCATGTATGCTCATTAAGCCAAATGAACTCACTCGGTTGGATTGTTGAGCGCTGAACTTCACTGAACGCTCCCTCAAACGGAAGAGCCTTCGGTAACGGTTTAATAATTGTATTTTTCTAATTTAACGGTTTGCCTCCTCGACTATTCCACTCAGTAAATCATCAACCTGTAAAATTTGCCACCACATGACCTGTATGCTATGACTTTTTTCTATTGTTTTTAAAGGAGCGTTTTTCTAAATATCGTCTTATTGTTATTTCCCAGCCTTGTGAAACAGTCACTTTGCATTTCTTTGCACAAACTGTATGAGCATGGGACAAATTAAAATATCTTTTGAATCTCACTGCAATTGCACAAAGTTAATTTTTGTTATGAGCAGAGGCTGAGCAAGAAGATTTTCCATCATCCGCACCTGTAAAGTTCATTATTCTACAGGTTGTAATTGAAGTGGTCGCTGCTGGACTGTGGAGCTGCTTCCATTAATATGTGCTTTCCATTAACGGAGTCCAAACACGGTGGGAAGTTGTAAGTTCTCCAGATATCCTGTGCAGTGTGCACCCAAACACCTCAAAATATTCACGATGCTAGCAGTTTAATCTATAACCAGATTCTAAATGCTGTAAAAAGTGGAAAGTCACATCATTAGAAACATCCACAGTCGTCCCATTAGTCATGCAGAGACCATGAGATTTAGCAGTACGTAGCCGCAGCTACCGGTAATTTCCATAGACTGTATAAAAGATGGACGTAGCTACCGTGACGTCACCCGTTGGTTTCTGCACTGAGAAAATGAAGCCAGGGTTTTGCTACTTCCTGGTTGACATCTTGGATTTTTGGAGCCAGTGACGCAAAAGTCGTCGGAGGGGGGCGGAGCCATAGGAGCAGCGATTGGTCAGACGGATTGAGAGGCGGGCCCTCTTTGCCCCGCCCACATTTACCGCCTTCTGCTCGCTTCGTCGGCATCGTCAAGCCAGCCACGCCCCTTGCCCCGCAAAATGTTGACGATTTTTTAAAAATTCAGTATTGATTTATTTTCAGATTGGTCACCTGATCTCTGGATTTGACCATGAAAACTAATAAGAAAAAAATCCTGAGCTGCAGGAATGCAGTATCTCGTGGTCTGTGATCACTTCTTTTTCAGTTCATTTCTATGGGAGCCTGGGCTGTTTGGAGCCAGCAGCTAGTGGACGTAGTGATATTGCAGGTTTTTGACACTTCCAGGTTGGCTTCATTTTTCAGGGCCGGTTGCTACGTCCATCTTTTTTACAGTCATTGGTAGTTTCATGTACACAGAGGTAATCAAGTCAGTACTGTCAGCCAATGAGTGTTTAGATCGAGCTACAGTTCAGTATAAGAGTTATTTAAATGCTGTGTACTGTGTTTGCTTCTCCAGAAAAAGACCTAAAATCCCAGTTTGTGCAGCCTCCTTATGACTGCAGAGTTGGTCTGGACGGTAAAAGCTTACAGCTACAACAGTAAAGACACTCAGCCTTCAACTAGACGTCCCACTGCTGCAGGTAGGAGCCACAGATGTGGAAAAGCAACACCTCACATGCTGATAGTAACTTTTCTAAAGAGTCCCAGATTGTCAGCGAGGGCTAGCAAAGGAACCTGAACGCATCAGTTTTGGATATAACAGTGCAGATGTGTCCATGATGCCGAGCATTCGTGCACTGACTTTATTCCAAAGGAAAACGCTGGCAATTGTTCCTCCCAAGAAAACTCTGTGGCTATTTTTCAGTTACTGTTGGACACTTCTGTGGATGTTTTGATGACGGTAATCTGACTCACCAGATGGAGGCTTCAGGTACAAACCATTTCAGACGGCTTTCTCCACTTTCCACATCATCTGCATTACTATTTTTAAAATAAATTTAGTTTCATCAAAGGTTTGGATCATGCAGTACGGCAATCCCTTTGAGTTTTTAAAAAAAATTTTATAACAGTGTTCCCCTCCCTACATGCAATTGTTCCACTGAAACAATTCTCCAGACACCGTTGTGATGGGACACCGTTGCTGCATCCTGGGCTTTGCACCACCCAGCATGACTGTGATTGGTTTAAAGAAATATAAATACACCAGAGAACAACAACAAAGTGAAGTCAGATCATTCTGCACAGCATTGTACCAGCAGTAGAGAATGGTCTGGCTATACAAGACAGAGAGTGACAGTAGCCGACTGGAACATTTGAACATGTTTTCTGACAGCTTCTTTGACTGAAAGTTATTCCAGAGCATATTTATTGACTTTGAAGTGCTTAATCTCTTCAGCTCACCGGGAAATGTCCTTCAACATTATTTATTATTTTTTTTCTTTTTTTAAAATCAGCTTCTTTTGACAGCTGCGAGACCAGAAGAAGACACGATATCACCTGACAGGACGAGACGTGGAGTCAAAGTGAAGCAGCAGGAATGAGTCGAGCTGCAGGTTTGAAAAATGTGCCGCCTTTCTGAAGTTTTAGTTTGCAATCGGAAAGCTAAACTATAGGTGTATGTGGTCATGCAGTTTGGATTGAAGTTTCTGGGCAAGACGGCTTGAATCATGTGAGGTGACGAGTGTCATATTTAAAGAAGTAAATATAATCCTGAATAGAAAAACAGAACAAACGCCTGTGTGAAGGCATACCAGCCAACATGAAAACTGTTAACTTCAATCAGAATAAGAGGTCTGGAGCTGCTCTGACCTTCTGTGAACTCATTTTTATTTCCAGCTATGTGAGGATTTTGGATTACAGTTGGTTATACTAACTCCTCTGTGCTGAGATTTTATACTTCTCATGTGTCTTTGCCTTATTTTTCTTTTGCTTCTTTTGGCTCCCGTGATTTTATTCTCAAATTATTTCAGTCCCATCTGTACGGTTTTGTGTTTGGTCACATATCTCCTGTCTGTTTTTCTTTCCTTTTTGTGATTTGTGTGAGTTGACGAAGTTAAACAAGATTGTCCGAGAAGTTTTATATCTCTTTGAAACCTTGGGGGTGTTTTTTTTTTTTTTCTTCGTTTCAGACTTTTTTTGCCGTTGAGAGTGTGACCTTCACTCTGGAGGATTGACTTCGAATCAAAGGAGACGAGTTCCTTTAATCAGATGAGTCAAGTTTCTCAGATCTGAGCGAGTGAATATTCACAACTCAGATAACAGACTGCAGCCAGCGGATATACGTCTCCCTATAGTACTTCAAAGTAAACGTGAACTAAACGGATAAAGTTGCTGCAACCTTTATCAGCGTTTGTTTGTGCAGGTGTGTTATTTTTTTTTAAACGGAGCTGTTGACCTGCTGAACCACAGCGTATCATTTAAAGGACTAATCAGAAAAAAGCCTCTTGCTCACAAAAAGGAACATTTTTTTTCTCGTGCTGTCAGAATCTTTTGAAATACAGAAGAACAGTGTCTGGGCTGTTCGGTGTCGGTGCATATGCGTGCAAGCTGCTCGTGTCAAATTTCCACCAGAAGGAAAAACTCCTGCACTTAGCAGATCGAAACGCTTCGCTGCAATTACAGAATTTGAAAAACATCAAACCAACTGTAAAACACAGCAGCTGAAAATCTCACTTCTGTTCTACTCACCATCGCCTGAGGGCCGACAGAGGAGGGGAGGCAGCATGAGCAAAGAAGGAAAACAAGAAGAAAGAAAAGGTTAGAGACAAACAAACAGGTTCCCCTCTGAGACGATCAGCAGCTTTAACCTTGAAACAGACTATCCTGTGCACACAAACAAATTATTACACAGCGGGCGCCACTGTACAGGAGCTTTCTTATGTCTCCATCCTGCATCTAGTCTGTAAATTATCATTCTTGAAGGATCAAATTGGGTGATTATCATATAATGTGTACAACTCTGGTGTCACCGAGTCAGGTCGACTTTTCTACTTTTAGTGCTGAAACAAAACAGGCCATTAACGGGCCATTACCGCTGAAATCCATAACTAAGTCTGTGACCAAGCGACTGGTGCGATGCTGCAGCTGCAGAGAGAAAGCAAATTAGTGCGAAGTACAAACGGCCTTAGAGCAACACACAAACCTGCTGCACGCAACTTTTTGTAACCAGTGCTTAAAACTAAATAATAAACTGATTTTGGTCTGAGCTGTGGTTGGTTTTATAGTTGATATGAATGTTTATTCTCTACTTGAGGATTTTAAAGGTGTGAAGATTTTTTATAAAATCCAAGAATAGTGGGGCTGTAGTCTCCATATGGACTGGTTGATTGGTTGATTGGTTGGTTGATGTGCTCCCATCTGATCAATGAGAACTGGTTTGCTGGTGTTACTTTCATAAGGAGAAAAGCGTGACATCAACATCCTTCCAGGATTAATCCATTACTTTTGGCAGCAGGAGGAACAGACAACCATGTTTTCACAACTTTGAATTAACATGTCTGTGAAGATTCTCAGTCAGAGATTCTCTAACTAACCTAATGGAGACTTATTCTCTTAGATTAATCGTAGCAACTGGACTTGCTTGAGTTCCTTGAAGACCTCTTAGCCAAGAGGCTTCATCAGTTCTGACTGACGAGTTGGGAGTTCCAGATACTTCTATCATTAAGGAGCCATTAACACCTCCAATTCAGTCCTGAGATCTCTCCCCAGGAAGATGAAACCGCATTCACACCTATAGCCACAAAAGACCCTAATGAAGCCCATTGTGGCAGGGGGAGCACTAACGACTCACATAACGAGGGGGAGGAGCAACAAACCCCCAACTGAAACCAAAACTCAGGTGTTAATGACTCCTTTAGGATATAAATATCTGGAACTCCCAACTAGTCAGTCAGAACTGATGAAGCCTCTTGGATGAGAGGTGGAACGTCTTCAAGGAACTCAAGCAAGTCCAGTTGCTACGATTAATCTACGAGAATAACCATGACCTGGATGACTGAGATCTTCACAGACACTAACGGAGACTTCTAATTTATTTTACATTAGCTGGATATTCACTCAGATTTAGCACCAAACGAAAGGAGACCATGTCAAAGAAGTCGTCAGCATGGCTGCATTTTGTTCAAACAGATGGCCAAAAAACTGAGAATAACCTTGAGCTGGATCACCAGCTGATTTAGGTGTATCTTCAGAAATTACATTAATATTTGCAGCTGGTCTGCTTCCAGTCTGTTCTTATAATTACGGGGTAAAGTAATTTAATATGCTGTAAATAGTAGCTGTTTCCATTGATTCACAGTGTATTTAGCCTAATAAAACTAGCAGGTAGAGGGCACGTACTGCATTATGGCTAACTTGATCAATCTTTTAGTGTGATTTGGTACAATTTCAGTCAACCAAGACTGTCTTTGGATGACTATAGCCCTACAATTTTTTTAAATGACAGGCAGCTAAATGACATCATCTGCAGCTTTCCAGTCAGAAAGACAGAACTTGGACACTGAGGCTCTTTGGGGTAAAAATGGAGATCCATACGTTTTAGTTTATGCTAAAGGAGAAATCTGTGTATTTCAGAAAGATCACAATATGACCAACTCAGAAGAAGCTTAAACTGAATCATTTTCGGTGTGTTACTGCAGAATTTCTAATAGTTAGTTGTCAGGAGCGGAGGTCTCATCTGTGAATTTGTTTCTCACTGTAAAAATATCATTGTCTAACCAGAGTATAAATATATTGTACACTGAGGTGATAAAGTTGGACCTCACTTTCTCGACTGTGTTTCTGATTAAACTGCTTTAGTGAGGCGCAAATATTCAACAAATATCTGCAGGGAGATATGACTGCACATGCCACTGATTCTGCACACCAGACACACGACTCCATCACTGTAGTTAAATATTCAGTCTCTTAATACACTGGGTTTCATTGTTCTCATGCAGGAGATGGATGGTTCATTCAGGGTTTAGCTGACAAAGCCTTCCTTGCTCGTACTTATTATATTCTTCACTCAGTTGGTATTGACAAATGTTTTCAACTTGGTGCATATTTAAATGCTAGTCAATTTGCAAAAAAAAATAAGAAAAGAAAATCTAGAGTTCAGTGAAGTCAAGGTTCAGTGAATGTCAACATTAAAATGTCTGGAGGCTGATATTGAGTGGACATACTCACCAGTTCGCTAACAAGAGGAATCGGCCTCCTCTTGCGGAGGTCCGGCATGCTGTCGATGCCAAACGGTGCGTTTCCCCTGTAAGCACACACATACAAATACCAAAAACGCATTGATCAGTGCAAACAGCGCATCAGGTAATAATATTCTCACACAGCAGAGAGGCTCTACTGACCCTGGTTTGGCCCACGGGTGCTTGCTGGGGTCGCCATCTTGATCGCGGCTCTGAAATGGGATGTCACAGGTCAAACGTTTAGCCGTTTCGGGGCTGACAGTCTTTATTGGTTTCGTGACAGTGGAGCATGCACACGCACAAATACCAGAGAAAGAGGAAAGTGATAAAGGAAATAACAGCACAGAAGGACTGAAATGAGTTGGTTGGGTTTCCGTATTGCATGCCAGAGAGTGCATTTCGATCAATCATATCGTCCGCATACGCATATGAGCGTCATAAATCTGGTTTCACCTTGTAAAGTAAACACCTACCTTGTGCTTCCAGTAAACACACCACAAATTGACTTCTGGCACCTAACCATTTGTTTTGTGTCTGACGGCTAGTAAAGAAAATATCACAGTGACGGCAACAAAACATGCAAACATCGACATCTGTGTTCCGTCCTAATCGATACTGACCTATTCCTGTGTGGTATTCTATCATTTATGACAGAAACAACAAATGCTCTTAACAGGGCTCAGGTGCATTGAGGCTGACGTCTCATAAAACCTCAGGCTATTTCACTGTACTTTCAGGATTAAGTGAGCGTTTACCAGGAACTGACAGAAAACACGATAAAAAGGAAAAATTAAATAAAAGCCAGACACTGTAATGATAAAAATAATACAGAGAAAGTTGTACAAAAAGAAGACTTTGTTTTATGTCTGTGCTTTTAATGGGAGAGAAACCACAAAAGAGGTAACCTGTTCTCCATCTTGACTTCCATCTGTAAAACAGCATGAGAGAAACAAGAAAAGAAAAACAGTCATGGACTAGTTTGACTCATCATGTGAAATAACAAGCCGCGCCCTGGATTATTCATTTTGTTATAAATGCTCAGCTAACGTTAAAAGCAGCACCGCCACTGAGTTCTCAGATAGATGGGGTCTGAGGTCATAAATGTTTTATTAACATGTATAATTTATCATGAAAATGACTCTTAATATTTCCCTTCTCCTTCCCTCTTTAATGTCAGGCTCGCTTTCCAAGGAGATAATTAATGTTTTCTAATTCCGCAAATGGCTAGTGCCGATGCCTCGGAGAGGAGTAAGGGACTCGTGAGTGGCAGGTGATACATTACTCTCAAGGGTGTGGAAAATTATAGTGCCGACAGAGACCGCTTGGTACAGTAAATACCCAGGGGAACTTGGGTGAATATGCTCAGAGAGGATACCAGAGGTTGTCCTTTCATCAGTGTGAATGGTGCACGGCAACTGTGACAGATCAAACAGTTTCAGCAGCAGTGGGAGGCTTTGATGACAGAAAGGTGGGTGGAAAAAGCAAAAGTTTTTTCTTTCTGGCCAACACTTATGAACACAAAAACTTAAAGAGCCCATATTACGCTCATTTGCAGCTTTACAGCTTTATTTTTTAGTGTCTATTGGAATATGTCTACATGCTTTAATGTTCAGAGTCAAACTACCCACTGTTCAGCCACTATGCAAACGTGTTGCATGGAGACATACATATGTAACAGAAGACAAACCTGGACATTAAATTAAACCAGGCCAGCTCTGTGCTAAAGTTATGTTCTCATAAAGCTCAACTGCATTCTCAATTACATATTGAGGGAAACAAATTCAATTCTGTTTGTTTGCAATGTATCAGCAATACATTTCAAACCAACATACGTTTTAAAAGGGTCATACTTTAACTAGTGTTGTCCTGATCAATTTCTCCTGTGCTTCTAATCAGAATATTTTAATATGTAGTAAACCAATACCATTTTCCTAGATAATACACACTACAAGCCCAATAAAGTTATTAAATCAATCCAATGTATGTAGCTGGTCATAAACCTTATTGTAACGCTCCAATGGGACATTGTCTGAAAGGTAGTGGCAAGACGGCAGGGTTGTGTTTTCCTTTCTGACACCTTTGAGGCAGCCAATGCAAACAAAGGATTGGGCAATGATGGATGGTGATACCAATTACTTATAAATGCAATGATCAGTTCTGACCCTAATCCATGACATCAACTCAGGACACGACTCATTCTAACCCAAACCATAATGTTTTTTCTTAAATCCTACCAAGTTAATTTAGTACCTGAACTAAGCAAGATTCTAACAAGTACTTGTTAGTGTAAAAGTGTAAACCAAGGCGTGGCATTTGAGTAAACCGAACCGTATATTTCTAGTGCCCCAACTTGTCTGATCAGACCAAAACCAAAAGTAAACTTGAAAATACAACTTAAGTCTAAGAATTATGGTCCAAAACAAGACATGAAACCCAGTCTCCTGAGAGAAAGTTCTATTGAAGCCTCTATCCCTTCCTCTTTTGTACTTAAATAAACTTATGGCTCCTTCAAGCTGAAAGCATTTCCCAATGCGTCACAGTCGTACCTTTCGGGGAGAAAATACATTTCTTTCAAAGGGGAAATGAGAATGCAGTTTAGTTGTGTGATAATGTAATTTTTGGGAGACATGGTTGTTCAGGCAGGAAAGCGGCAGTGTTTTGTTTTGTATTTTCTAATCAGGGAGAATGCCTTCCTTTAATGTGAAGCTTGGGCTTTGTAATTTTGCAGACCTTTTACATGATCAAAAAATGTATAACAGACTAAAGGAAAAAGACCAACACAAAAGAATAATATGGGCTCTTAAAACAATAAATATATTAGTGTTCACATACAATAGTAAAAGAAAAAAAATAATTTAAAGACACTTGAACAAATTAAAATACAAAAAACACCACTACTCTTTCACCAAGGGTTATTAAAAGCATGAAAAGTGTGACTACAACAGATAAAAACAAAGATAAGCACAGCAAGTTTACTGTATCTCTGTTTTCATCTGAGATTCAAAATGAATCAGTGACTCACTTAAAGAAATAAAGAACAAAATGCACATGATGAAACAAGAGGTGATCCCAACTTAAAGCCATGTTATGACTACCTGGTTCAAACTCCTCCTGAGAGAACGTGGACATGGTCATACTGGCGAGGTTGCGCCTGGTTTCCCTCTTCTCCCGCAGAATCTGCTGGAAGCTCCTCAGACACTTCAGTTTGCGTTCATCCAGCTGGCTTATATCTATGGATTGATCTGCTGTATCTCCTTCTGGTTTGCCCTCTGGGGCCACAGCAGTGTCTGTAGTGGGTTGCTGTGGCACCTCAGTTTGTCTTTGCTCCTCCAGTGCTGCAGAGTCATCAGCTGAGAAGGACACCGACAAGGAATCTGCAGTGGTGCATTGCGAAAGCTGAGCTTTAACAACCACATCTGCAGGAACTTCTGCAGGACCTTCTACTGGGCTTTCTGCAGGTTGCTCCGTAAGGCCATCAGGTTTAGGCAGTATTGTAGTGCTACTGTAGATTGGGTCAGGGCAGACTGGGACTTCTTCAGGACATGGGGGGATATTGTCTGAACAAGGAGGATGTTGGCAAATGTCTACAGACTCCAATGTAAGGCTGTTGTTGGTTTCTTCAAGCATGGGCTCCACAGAGAAACTACCAGATTTATCTAAGGTACTGTTTCTGCTAAGTTTCCCAAAAGCACTCCCACTGTCAACCACATCACCTTTCTGGGTTTCATCTGTTGATTGTTCAAATTGTGCCTCATAGCATGAAGGTTTTGAAGGCAACTCATTTGTAGGCAGGTCAGAAGGCATTGATATGTCAAAGTCTGTTTCTTCTCCGGGATTCACACCTCCGGGCGTTTCAAGTTTGCGCAATGCTCCCCGCAAGGCCGAGCTAAAATCAAGCACAGCTCGTCCAATGCGTTTGACATTGAAACCACCAGCCTGGGCATCTGCACTGCCAGGATGAGGGAGTCGGTTTCCTAAGCTTTGGTAACTGGTGTCACTCAGTTGGATGAATGACCGATCCACGTCACCTCCAGCGGTTCCAAGGGGTGCTTCAGTCCATGTCACTGCTGAAGTCTCTTCGTAGGCTAAATAAGTTTCAACTTGACTGTCTATTGTGTAGCTCTGGTCATCTGATTGTCCATAGCCAAACTCTTCTGCTTCTCCATCGTGCCCATCAACTGAGTGGTAACCAGAACTTTGAGGGTAGGACAAATCAGCAGCACACTCATACCCTACTGTGGAGTTTTCAACGTTGGTATCTGTTGGAACATGAATTCCAGACTGGCTTTGAGGCCGTCTCCTCCGTGATTGCCATTCCTCCCTGCTAGAAGTGCTGGCGGGTGAGTTATAATGCTTTCCAGAATGAAGAGAGAGATGTTCTGAGCTTGCCGTGGAACCCTGGCCCGATGTACCATAACCTCCTGCACCTCTGTAGTGATCCCAACTACTGGCTCCTTCACAGCAAAGAGAGCTCTCACCTTCCTCCACACCTCCAGTGAGGTAGGCACTTTCCCTACGCCACACTGATTCCCTACTTACATTGTGTGGTGGTACAGTGTTCGTCCAATGTTCCTCCCTGTCATCAGCTCTTTGCTGCTTTCTTCCATGACTAGATGATGGTCTCTCCAGGTCTGACTCAGACTTTGAACTGTGACCAGAAGACAAAGAGCTGGTGCTTGGACAGTCTTGGCCATCCTGCCTTTCAAGGTAGCCGAAGCTGAGTTTTCTTGCTAGAGCACCCACTGGGATATCTGAGCTGTGATCAGAGTTATCCTCGTCCAGTTCCTGAGGATCCACTGATTCAGCAATTGGGGACACAGTTGACTCCTCTGGCCTTGGTAGTAGTAATTCTCCATGTATGCTATGGCGCTCTTTGCATACTTGAGAGAAACAATTTGAATCTGACTTTGGCATTGCACTACCTAAACTTCCATAAGCACTAGCAGGCCTTCTGCGTGAGGATGGTCCATCCTTTGATTCGACACCCGACCAAGTACCTGCATGTGCCCCTGAACTAGTCTTGCTGCTAGAACGGATGCCCTCAATCTCCAACAATACAGCATCTACACAGGATGAGACTTCCTCAACTGATCCTCGGACTGAGGTCAGGTAATCCCTGAGGTCGGAGATTTCCTCCTGGATCTTGTTGATGCCCCTCAGTTCTTTAAGAATGTGCTCAATGATGGCACTTGACTCCTCCTCTTTATCTTCGTCCTCTTCCAGCAGTGTACCTGGAAGAGCTCTGTTAAAGTTGTAGTCCACACAGTCACCAGCAGAATATGGTCTCTTTGGCCGAATACGAGGTGAAGGGAAGTCCCGTCCAGCTGCTGATGCAAATTTAGTTCCGTTCATGTCTGGGCCAATTGGACCATAGTGGGAGGCTGGTCGCATCGGCTCAGGAGGTTCCCGAAGTCCTGCCTCAAAGGAGATCCGTTTTATATTTCCTGGGGCTCTGCAGCTTTTATGCTGCAAAGTGCAGGGTATCCTTATACATCCCTCTCTGTTCAGCTCAACCTCTCCAACACATGGTGGCGCTGACGCTCCTCCATGTCCTTTGATGCTGGAAACTTTTGGAGAGTAGGCTTCAGCTCTTGGGCTAACCTTTGGATATGCGCTTCTGGGATCCTTTCTACCATCATGAGTTTCCGCCTCCTCATCCTCCTCAATCCCTGCATAATAGAGGTGAGGATCCGGGACGTGGTGGTCCGCAGACCCTTGCAATAGACGATGTATTTTACCTCGAATCACCAGTGCTACCCTGGGGTTTGGAGCCCTCTTTTTGGGTTGATGAACTTTTGACTTTGTGCCTCCTTTAGGGGCAACACCTGCTCCATGTTGTCCATTGAAGCGATTCCTGGAGAACATATTCTCAAGAGAGCGGACTGTTCTTACCTAGTTCCCCACATTGTCGGTGGGAGATACAGTCAAAATGCTTGAATCATGGTTCATTAATAAAGCCTGTTGGACGCTTGTTCAGCCCAACTAATCAGTGTCGGTAGGCCATGACTAAAATGGGAAGACAAAGAATAAAATATCTGTAAACATTAAAAACACTGACATCCAAGTTATACTGGAAACTGGAGAAAAGAAGATGACATTTGAGCAATTCTATTCCTTTTTTAATGACGATAATCCTCTTTGCTATAATCAGATAAACAATGATATCCTGCTAAGCTCTAATCTGTCAACTCTGAGAGATTAAAAACAACTACCATGTTGTGTAAACAGGGAAACACTGGGGCATAGCAGTTTGTATACAAAAAATACAACATGAAAGTATGTGCTCTGTTCCCAACACATTTCCTCTCCTTGCTCTGAAAGCAGAAATTCTTCATGAATGATATGTTGCAGTATTTTCAATGCCAATACCACATGAGTATTTAAAACATCTCCCCACCACACTGGAATTGTAATATCCAGGTTAAATCAACCTTTTTTATGTCAGAACAGACTGACCATGTCAATCTGAACAGCACCGTTCCCGTAAAGAACACCAAAACTGTACCTAAATTGCCAGGCAGGATTCTTTTACCAAATACTATATATATGGAAATTACTAAACTAAGTTTGGGTTGTCTCAATCATTTCTTGTGGAAAATGTTAAATTACAAGAGTATCCTCCAATCAGTAATAGATAGATTGTCATGTTACGCATGTTCCACTCCATCAAAAATCATTTCGGCTCTCTAAACCTTTTTGAAAAGTCATCACAAAAGGACTGTTAATTTAAAATAAGGATTCTTGGGTGGATTGTAAATGTTATTGCAATGTATGATAATATAGTTCCTACACTCGATGACCATCAGTAGTTTAAAGAGGGTTTCATATTGGAGAAAAATGTCAGCGTAACATCAACGTCTGTTCAGGCCAAATTTCAAAGAGAACATATTTGACACCCAGCTTTCGGGAGCCAAAAGCTAACACACATTAACATACATTATTACATGGCCCCATGATGTCAATCTGTGGTGCGAAAACACTGCACAGAGGTGAAATGAAGAGCACATGGCTTGTGGGTTTGTACAGACACATAGATTTTGGCCTGCTACCCTCAACGATACAGACTTAATCAGATTCCTTGACTAGCCTATTGATCACTTTTTTCTGACCTTTTAATAGGTACGAAATCGAAAAACATGCACTACAATTAGAACAACAGCGGATGTCGAAGCCAAAATCACTCAGGGGATCGCGCTTATGGTGGAAAAACTGCAGGAAGGACACAAAGATGAACTAGTGTTTATCAGCTGGGTGATTTATCAGTTCTTAAACTTTGACATTTTATAATAAACATCCCTTGTCATGCAAACACTCAAAGCACATGACGGTCTTTGTCTTTTCTTCTACACAAATTTTGCAGTGTAGGGGAGGGCAATTAATATGTATTTCAAAAGGGGGAAACAATAACTCTAAAATGAAAGCCTTGAATAATAAAAAATGAAGCCTTGAACATGCTCTGCAGATTCTACCTCTTCTACAAAGAAAGCAAAGGCATGAATGGATGGTTATATATGAGATATCAGCCTTTAAGTGACCGGTACACAATGTTGTTTACTGTAGTGAGTATGAAAATTCCTATAACAATGGAGCTCTTCTCGGAGCATAAAAGCTTAATTAAGGACTCTTATAGGTGAATGTGGTGGGAAATTTCTACACACAGCAGAGCACCACGTCTCTGTTGGGGCTACAGCTTAATTTAGAAAAGGCCAACCGACACAGATCCTTTGCTTGAACTTTGCTGAGCCTACAGACAGTTTGCCAATATGTCAAAACAAGCATCGCATGGAAACCTACGGGCTAGTGTGCCAAAGACGCTTCAGAATTTAATAATAGATACCTCATGTAGTTGTCTGTTTATGCATGGTTCAAGTGAATATCAGCAGCGTTGGGCTGCAGGAACGTTAAGGGAAACAGCTTCGTAATAGTTGTTTTTTTAGGCTTTCTGTTTTTTTGCGACGTAGCATTCAACAACTTTAACCATGACATTAACTCAGAGAGCACCAAAACAGAACTTTGAGGGTGACAAATAGTAACTACTGCATGCAACAATGAAAATGCGATTCTTGCCATCCGAACAAAGGTTCATGCCGCAATAAAATGTTAGGTCATCATAGTGAAAAACAGCCTAACGTAAATTTGGAACCATTCCATGATTGGAAGGAGATGGAGGGGACTTTAGATGGTTCCCATTGTGACGTTCCTTCAACAACTACACTTAGACTGTCATTTTCAAGAGTTTGTTTTGGAAAGTACTCTTCAAAGGCCCACTGAGGCAGGTGAAAGGTCCAGAAACACAACCCAGACATAGTTTTTTAACAGCTGGTCAGTTTGGATTGACAAAATAAGTCCAAGAAGATGAAAAAATGTGATTATTTTCATCAAAGTAGCGGCAAAATTTTTAACCTTGATACACGGAGATGATGTTTTAGGAGGTGAGTCAACAACCACAAAGGAACTTTAAGTTAAGAAAATGATGGAGACAATTATCAAAATGATTTTTCTGTAAATAAACAGCTACTCAGCTTCAGTTCTACACCACATCATGTAAGAGACAACATCAGCTACACAAAGAGATTTTACATCTCTGGCACATCCTCTTAAAAATGTTCTGACTTGTGATGATTTATGTCCTCCATTGTTGTAGCGTGACTGATGCAGAATAAATTATGAACACACTTTAATTGGCAACCACATTTTCACACACATGAGGTTCTATTTTTTTCTTATTGCTTGTAAAAATGCTATTATCTTGGTCTTAGATGAATCCTTCCAGACACCCTTGTTTGTTCTGGTCAGTGGGGACCCATAGCTCTGACCTCTGCACTTTTCAGGACTGGTTGCTTGTAGTATTGATTACAAAGACACTGAAACCTACTCTTTGGAAACCTCATTGGCCAGGAGGGCAGACTGAAAGCCTAAGGATTGTTTTAGCTGCAGAAAACATGCACTGTAGCTGAGCTAAGACAAAAAATGTAAAAACCCTGATTACAACAGTAATTTCTACTCCTCCTTTATCTATTATAAATGGTCTTAATGTCCTATAAGGAGAATAAAGAAGATGCAGGAAGCTGTAGATATTCAGAGTTGAGAAAGAGGGTTGAAAAGTAGAGCTGCAGTCAAAGTTAAATCAATTCTGCCCTGAGGGAAGACCGGCCACCACATTAAGGCAGTTTTTTTTCCGATTCAGCTTATATAAGTTACTGCATTATAGAAACTTTTACAGTAAAGCAAAGTAGCTGCAGACACACAAACACGTCTCCCATGGTTCTGAATGGATGGAAATATAAAAAGCATTTTTCTTAGAACACAACATTGTCCTCTAAAATTCAAATCAACTGGTTATTTAATTTGAGAAAATACTTTGATTACTTTCAGCCCTCTCTCCCAATGACAACAACAATTCTATACAAATCAGCTGTATTTTCTGCCAGATTATGTTTGCAACGTATCAAAACTGCACTTCAAATAAACACATCTTTGCCGTTTATTTCACTGTTTTACAGTCGCTCCTTTCCATTAAATGGGACAGGACTTCAAACATGTAGTGAAAGGTCGTATTTTTTTTCAAACTGGGATATTTTCTAAACCTAGCCAAGCATTTTGTTTAAAAAAAAATTTAAAAAAGCAAGTGAAAATGACACCTAAGTTTAAAAATATTAATTGTACATGGGATGCATGACCCTGGTCTCCTGGATGATGGTCCTGTTGCTGACTTATGCCTCCAACCTCCTAAAGTGGACTTTGAGGAAAGTTATTTTCCAAAAATTCACCAAGTTACCAATAAAAACAGAAAGAATGGTCAGATTTAAGACTTTCTTGATCTAATCATGTATGGTGTGCCATACTGTTGACCAAAGTAACCAAACATAAGCCTAAAGTTATGATATTTTCTCAGAATCACTTTATTCTAGACATTTACCCTAAAAGTAAAACATTGATTCTGTAGAAAAAAAGAAAAGAAAAAAGCCACGACTTCGTCTGCTGCAACTGACAATCGTGATAAAATTCAGTGACTATTTAGCTGAACTGCAAGTTATGCTTAATAAGTGCAAAGAGGAGACGAGTGTTGAAACAGATCATGTTAATATCAACAAAAGACATGGCTAAAAACTCATTAACAGAGGCGCAAGCTGCTGGAAGATACGTTCAGCAAAATGAAGCAGAGCTGATGTGTGAAATTAATAATTCAAAAAATGTAACTTTCATTTTTTCTTTTGTCAAGATTTATGGCATTTGAACTGTTATATTGTACATTTTTTAGTTTTCCTTGCCTCTAGTAATGGTTGTGTTGTTTCCAAGGAGGTTTGGGACTTTATGAAAAATGAGCCCACGGGGAGGAAAAATTTGACAGGAGACAAACACGGTCTCGGAGTTTAGCAGATTAAATCTGCTGCTTTTGGATTCTGGATGAATTTTGCGAACATACTTCGATTAAAATTGAAAATGACAAAGCATTCAGAATGTGCCTTCCCGTGTCTGTCTTGTAGCCTCCTCTCCATGGCAACAGCAGCAGAGGCTCATGGGTCCAGTAGTGTTTGGTGTTGTTCATCATACCAACAAGACAGAAAATACAATAAAGCTGAAATAATTGACCTCAGCATGAACATAAAGAATCCCTGGTGAGTGTTGTTCCTGTGCGGAGGAACACTTTCTGTCAATCACATCTGATCAAACCACTTGCGGAGGCACATTCGTTGATTCCAGCCATGTAGAGAAATAATATCTGGAACCAAGAATTCAGGAGCTGGAACTGACAAACTGTCACCAGGAGCAGCTCCGAGGCTCTTCAACCTTCCCTCATTCAGAAAAAAATGCGGTGACACCGACTTGTGGCAGAATGGCTGTGATTGTTTTGACACTGGTTGTTTTTATTCCTGGGAGCCTGCTGGAGAGCAGCTGGCTGATGGCAGGTTAGGAAGCCCCATCATCCCCATCCAGCCCCACTGATTAGTGAGCTGCAAGGAGGATGGGAGGAAGCTACAGGCAGGTGCAAGACTCTCCTAAATCCATGTCTTGTTCTGATTCTCCACGCACCCTCACTCAGGCTCAAAGCCCTTATTATCAAAACCCACAATCTGCATATAATTATAAAAGACAGAGGCTTTAGATTATTTAGTTCATTCATCTTGCCGCATCCTCCTCCTCATTATTAATGTCCTCCTGTTGGCGATGCTCCCTTGTTTTCTTTCTTTCTTTCTTTCTTTCTTTCTTTCTTTCTTTCTTTCTTTCTTTCTTTCTTTCTTTCTTTCTTTCTCTGTCATTTCACATTGGACACGACCCAAAGGAGAAACTCAGACTCGAGCCAAAAGGGGAGATTTTCTGAGTGTCTGCTTCGGTGCCAGCGAATGACAAGGATTACTTTAGAGATTTTACCTCTTCCTCTCATGTGAATAATGCTGCGGCGTGCATTCATGTCACAGCAGACAAAGTGGAGGAATGGGGATGTCATCTCCTTTGGACAACTTCCATACGTGCAACATCAACTCGCCGAAATGACTAGTTCCAACTATGCAGCAGGTAATGTCGGTTCCTGCTTGTTTTCAGGAAATATTTTACAGTAAAACACTGTAATCACGCTTCTCTGAAAGCACGCACCTTATATTTTACATCGAATCCAGCTCGAGATGAAGGAAAGTCTCTGAGATTTGAGTCCTTACTTAAGAGTTGAATGGCTGTTACCTTTGCTATGACTTCCAAGTTCTTTTGTAGTTTATGATTCGATGCTTGTGGCAGTAAATTCTGGGTAATATAAAAATTAAATGAAGAGCAAGATTTGGAGCAAACTTTAGATTTGGTTTCCAAGAACATTGGCTTTGTTCCTCCTTCCTGTTAGCATCAGTCCGTGACATGTTTAGCTAATGGAGGCTTGGCTGGCTGAGGGCCAGGCAGCCGTTTGAGGACAGTGCAGAGGTTTGGTCACAACTATATTTCAGACTTTTTTTTTGGTCTCAAAAACTGCTGACAAGACTATTTCGTTGCCATTTTGTAATTGGTGTTTTTATATCAGGCGCGAGGTGGCGTCAAGTTTACAGGAACAGCTTCGTAACTGGCACTTTGAGCCTCTCTTTTCACTGCAGTGTAGGATTTCACAGATGAAGTAAACTGAGCACGAGAACGGCCCTGAAAGAGGTTCTACAAAGATCAGAACACCCACAATGGTTTGGGCCATCCTAAAATGCAGTGGAAAGCAGCTTTTTAATATCTTATTAATTACAGTGAATCGCAGTCATTGTCCTTGAAAATTTCCCCTTTTTATTGCTTTTCAACATCGAATTATGGCCAATTTAATTTGGCTTTTTGGACAAGAATTTACAAAAAACACTCTGTCATGTCAAAATAATTTCTACAAAGTACACACGATTATCTTAAATTATCAAACAAAATAAGTGAATGTGTAAGTGCTCACATTGTTTAAAGTGACTCACCTAATTTCACACAGCATTAGGTGTTGAACTGGTGCTACAAGTCGCACTACTAATGAAATGGAGATCGTCTGAGTGCAGTGAATTGTAGTATAAAGACTCCTGTGTCTGGAAGGTCCAAACACTGGTGAACTACAGCAAAGAACACTCCAAGCAACTTTGCGAAAACATTACTGAACAGCACAAGTCAGCAGATTAACACCAGAAAACTTCCAAGTCACTGAATATTTCTTGGAGTTAAA
>NW_007578337.1:61650-75709 GCF_000690725.1 Stegastes partitus
GGCCAGAGGTGCTACTAAATACTGACTTGAAGGCATAAATACTGATACAATCATTTATTTTATGTTTTTTTAATTTAAATTAATTGACATTAAAAAAAAAAAAACTAACTCAGTGTTGAAGATTACAACTTCCAGGGAGGTGACCACATTTTATACGCACTGAAAAGTGAAATGAAACTTTTAGACCAAAGTCATGAACATAATGTAGGTCATTACACAAAGGTTTCATATCCTGCCAGTCTCTGATGTTAAAACTACAGTAAAAGGGATCAAACTAACTGTGACTCTGATTTCAATAACTTAGCAGACTTGGTTCAATAAACAATAGTGAGCTCCAACAGGAGGTGAAACCCATCAGCAAAACATCAGTCACTGCAGTTTGCTTTTGTTTCAGTTAACAACTAGTCCTTGTCCCTTGAGAAACAGAAAAAGCCATTTGTCAAAGCCAAACAAGGACTAACAGCTTGTTAACGTAAAGGAGCGCAAGGCCAATTAGAGCTGTTAAAAGTGACATTTAAAAAAGACAAGTCTAAAAGCAGCTGGAAGCCAGTGTACAGACGGAAGAACAGGTAAAATGTGGTGTTCTGCTTAAAATTCTAGCAGCAGAGTCGGGAAGCAGATGCAGACATGAGAGGGATTTCTTGCTAATGCTGGTGAGCAGACAAAGGAGTCAAGACGTGAACTGGTGAAATTATGACAAGACTGTACGCATGATGACTGCTGAGGCTGAGTTTAGGCAACAAACAACTTGGACAGACAAAGATCTTGTTCATGGTTAAAGAAGCGTCGGATAACTGTTGGTTAAAACTAAACTTCAACCCCCAAATCTTCTTAATGAGTTTTGCTTTAGTATTAAAACGTCACCAGAGCTACATGGAGCCCCCACACGTATTTGTGTTGTTTTTCTTTGAGCTAATGACCAGTGCTGTTATGTTTTAGGTGAGGACAGTTTCTTATGCTTCCTGTTAACCCACCTCACCATATGGAATCAAATAGCAAACATGTTTCCTTATAAAACCTTATGTCTCACAGAAATATCCGCCTATAATGAGGGCAAAAGTTTCATGTTTTTCTTGGAAACGTTACACAAAACTAAAAATGTCATGCTTAAAGTAGTTTTCTTTTTTTTCATAGTGAATCTGTACATTTGAAAAATGTTGTATTTTACACCAGCAACTCACAACATTAAAACCACCGACAGGCAACGTGAACAGCATCGATTTTCTTGTTACAATTCAACGCTCTGTTGGGAATTACTGGGTCCTGGCATCTACTAAACAATGCAACCAGCCACGGTGCAGAAACTACCAGGAACGGCTCGAGGAACATGACAAAGAGCTCAAATCCCCCAAAACCCAATCTGATAGAGCATCTGCGGGATGTGTCAGAACAAACCTGACACTGCAGGACACCCAGAGGTTTGGTGTCCATCAGTGGACATACACAATATTGGGCAGGTGGTTTTAATGTTGTGGCTGATCAGTGTGCGTGATCACCATAAGAGTCTCCTTTACAAGATGTTAATTCCACCACACGAGAGACTTTGTGTTTTCTGGAATTTCTGCTGACACTTTTCATTTCCAACTTCACACCTCTGTCTGCAGAATTACGGACTGTGTATACTTCGTTGGTTGCTCTAGAAGGGTTTTGCTTTGGGTCCGGTCTCCCTGTGTAACACTCCACTTTGGTTGGATTTGGTCTCGAGACCTTGTGGGCATCATTGGCTACAGAAAACACATAGAGCCAATCCTTGTCCGGAAGTTACGGATCCAACTTGCCGACTTCCCTTACCTGCCTTGTTCTAACATGCCATCGGTTCATACAACTGGCCAAAATCAGCTGGAAACTACCGAATATCTGAAAACCCCCAGTATTGCTTCATTATGTCCTGTAGCTGCATCCAGTTATCCCTATTCAGGACTTTTGGGGTCTGTTGGACCCCAGGCCATTTGGTTTATTTGACAGGTATTGTATTTTTTGCTATTTTGAAGATTTTTTTTAAAACATAAAAAGAGGGACATTTGTCATGCATTTGGAACCAAAATTACGTCAACTTATCAGAAAATGTGTTTAACATAGTATAAAAGTCTTTAATGAATACCAACAAATGTTTTGCACATATTGGACCCCAAGAAAGACCTTCTACATATGGCAGCATGAAAGTCCTGAACAGGGTTAAGATCTATCAAGATGCTAGCTAAAAAAAGAAAAAACAGAATTACAGCTTCAGTCTACTCAATAATCAGATTTTTGCTGAATCTCTTCAAACATCTACAAAGACTTGCACCGTAAAATGAACTGAATGTGTTGCATTCAGGTGGAACTTTGTGAAATCTGTGACAAATCACGGCTGTCGCACTGTGACAAAGCTTCTTTCATATCATCTTTTACCAGCATTCCTGCCGGCTGTACTTTCACCTTGACAATGCAAAGTGCGCTGCTTCTTTTACTCTATCTGACCCATTAACAGTCTGTTTGGCTCCTAAAGCCACACAAATGTAGAACTGCAACTTTATCAGCCTGCAATCGTTCAGGTTCCTCCAGCAGGAATCCGGTTTAGTCACAGCCTTTTTGGTAATGGCTTTCTCTTGACTGCTCCAAAGGCCTTGTAAAAGCTACTCAGCATGTTTCCTTTTCAAAGGCTGTAACGTATTGATCAGCATTTTAAATGCTCTTCTGTAACCAGGCAAACAAATCCTGCCCTTCTGCCAATATCACATTCAGACGATAAATCAGAGCAGCTTTAGCAGCCAGTTTCCATGATACCATGCATCAAGGTATGAGCTCCAGTAAATCACCAGATACGCTCCGAGGCTCCGTCTGGATCCTCAGAAATTACTGTGACATAAGAAAACAATGGCATGTGTAGAAACGCAGGACAGATGCAGGGAGGAAGGTTTTATGAGGAGACCACATGATACTAATAAAAACATGTCCCAAAAGAGACATGAAGCATCGCTGCATATTAAAATAAAACAACACAAAAGCTGCAAACAAACAGCACATTACAATCAGCTATAAAAAAAAAATGACCTTAGATCTTTACAAATTGATTTCATCTATATATTTTTATTGTTATTTTATTATATTTATCTCTTGTAAAGTTGAGTCTTTAAAGAATATTGCAGTATTGGAGTGAAACTAAAATTGTGAAATGTTTAAAAGGAATCTTGCATTAATTAATTAACCTCAGAAAGTCTTTGTGCTGGAGTTCATCTGTTTTCCCAAAATATCAACCCGACAAAATATTCGTACTCATATCACCTTCATGTTATGAAGAGCATTTTATGGTTATATTCAGCTACTCAAGGTCCTTTAAGGATAAAAAAGTTTGCTGTCTTTGTTATACACTGAAAAAAAATTTACATTGATGTGACGTTAGACATCTTTACCCAGTAAATATTTCACCAAAAATCTTGTTTTCGTTGTCAAAGTGATTTCACGTAAATCAAGAACGTGGCATCGTCCTACTGAAAAACACACTGCTACTGAGTTCAAAACACATTTGGCCAAGCAAATCAGAAGAATATAAACGAAAAGTTAAAGGAAACAGGGTTGATTTTAAGCTTTGGATAGTAAAAGGCGCCGATATGAAAGAAAGTCAGGGAAGAAATTTGGGTTTTATAGGCTCTGACACAAATTCAAGAAGATAATCAATAAGACAATATATTAAGAAAAATTTTTATTGATGACTGCAAAGTGCCGATATTGTCTTATTTAACATCTGAAAGAAACATTATGTATATTACGGACATTTTTTAAACTCTCATTTTACAGATTATACCTGTTAAAGCACAGATAATATCTAGCAGAACTATAAAAACGAAGCACTAGTTACATGATTTTTTTTTTAAGTCAAAAACCGTAAATAACATCCACATCAATAATCTGTATATTTACAATTTCTAAATTGTATTTTATTTTTTACATTTGATTTTAAATTTCCTTTTAATAAAATAATATTAAACAATGTGTGTTTTGATGACTGTAAAGCGACAATATTGTGTAAATATCCTAAACAGTGAACTTCCATTCATTTTTTTTCCTAGTTGCCATGACGACAGCTCCCAGCCCATCATATATCTGACTGGTTACCTCAAAAGGGGTGACAGTGATGACGCCTTTCCGAAAAAGTTTGACTCTACATGCGTTAATTCACAAGACTGCTTTTAAAACATTCAGCGTTTTAACAATCAACCAGCGTTGTTGTCTTTCTCTGCTGGGATCCAGTTGATAAAATACAATAAAAAAAAACAATCTACAGAGACGTGAAGAAACACACAGGAAAGTACAAAAGTACATCTCTTTGTAAGATGCACACAAGCATCTTCAACGTGTGAAAGTGTGTGTAATGAGCGTGCCATTCTGTTTGGGACAAAGAGCGCCTGACAGAAAATAAATACCACTATTAGGAGGAGGCTTGAATCCTGAAGAGAAGAGTGACAGCTGGAAGAATGGTGGGCAGCTGGCGGAGAAAGAGAGACAGTTGGAAGAGAAAGAGCCAAGAAAGAAAAGCTCGGCAGCAGCTGTTTGGGAAAAAAAAAAGAAAAAGAAAGAAAGAACGACAAAGCAGAAAGCAATGGAAGGAGGTAATTTTAGAACGTAAATAGACGGAGCGAGTACGAGGGGAAAACGATGGCGTAAAGACAATATGTTCTGCACGAGGAGTCGTTTGTGATTTGACATAGAATTACTTTCCCTGCAGTGAGTTACAGCAAATAAAGGGAAAAGCTCCATTCTTCAGGACAGTGGTCACATGCTGGGTTATTCTAAAGGCTCACAGTAATAATTAGTGATGAAGTTAAAGTCTACATTACACACTGTGAAGAATGGATATTTTTTTGACTTTTTTAATTTTCTTTTTTTTTTTTTTTTACAATGCTGTTATTTTACTGATTTACCCTGTTTTGTTAAATTACAGAAAATAACTAGTAAAAAATAAAACCCAAAACAAACCAACCCAAAAATTCCCATTAATTTACGTTTACTGTAAAAAAAACAAAAACAAGTTATTTTTTTAACATTTGATCAAATAATTACTCATTTACTGCATGTAAATGAGCACAAAATATCATTATTTGAAATATTTAAATATTATTATTTACATATTATTTTTAAAAAATGAGTAAAATAATATAAAACATTTTTATTCATATATATATGTTTTTGATATAATAAATGAAAAATATTTTTAAGCGGTTATTTTACAGATTGTCCTGCTTTGTTGAATCACAGATAGTTTGTAGTAAAATCACAGAAAAAAAGTCATAATTTGCATGTTGACCAATAAGGGAAAAGAAAAAAGAAAAAAAAGGTAAACAGTCATTTTGCAGTGCATGACTGTTTAATTAAACTGTTTTCTGTATTTACTTCAGCTTGATAAGATAATTATTTAACAGATATTTGCTGTTTATTTTACATTTTTTAATCGTTATAGTTTCTAGTTTTTTTGTACAATCTTCCATCCCAGTGGTGCTCATCAGGTGTATTAAAACACACATCGGGCTGTTGAGGGTAAAAATGTTTTCTCTCACGCGTACAGTCACTAAAGGATTGCATAGCGTCTTCCACTACAATCAGATGGAACCATAGTTTCTAATCCATTATCGTGATCGATGCGCCGGTTGCTTTCTTTGCCAGACAACAGGCCTGATGTCTCTGCAGCGTAGGATCCGCTAAGAACACACGTGTTCACCCACCCGGAGGATTGAGTCACGGCTGAGTGGGACTCTGGCCCTGCTGTCACCTTCATTAGCCTGATTCTCCTGCACACTCTAATTGATTTATCATCGCCGCTCCACCTCCGTCCAATTTCATCAGTCATATTTCAAACACACACGCCGCAAACCACGTCCCGGACACAAGCGGCCGTCCGTCAGACAGATAGCTGCCTTCCATTAATCCCACATGCACGGAGAGGCGGGCCGACACCCTGCAGAGAGGTTCAGTTTGCAGCATAAACAGATTGCTGTACGAGTTAAGTGTTTGAAGGCTCTGATGGGCTCCGAGGCGACGCTGTAAACGCAGTCGGGAGGAACGCCCCGGTAAGGTGTGTCACCGCCATTCAGCAGGGAAACAGGAAGGTGTAATCACTTTCCTGAGCAAATCGAATAAACCTGGGCCTCCATCACCTCCTTCCCGTTTCCTCTGTCAACCGTCGCTGGCCGCCTGCCACCAGCAACCCAACGCGAATGACAATGCTCGGCCTCCTGAGGCTAATTGATTTAGCTTTTCTCTCAGAGATGCCAAACAATCGTGCTGCTTGTTGTCCCGATTGCCAATTCAGGAGAAAACCTCTGGTCCGGACAAAAGGCTTCTGAGATAAACTGGTGGTTGTGGAGAATCCTGCATGGAGGAGCTGCAGTGGGTCACACACCAAGGTTTCTGGGGTCTTTTGGTCTTTTGGGGGGTTTTTGATAAAACTTCAGGTTCATAGTTTTGCTTAAAACACTTGTATTCAGTTAAATAAACATGGCCCTCATTTAAAATATAACAACAGTGATTATAACTTGGCTGCATCCGACATCTTCAAAACTGAAAATCTGACAAGCACTCAGCACAGCGGTTTGCTGGTGATGCAGAGCTGAGAAAGTGAGCAAGATCTGAACCTCTCTCTGGCTACTGGCCAAAACAAGGAGTTAAAGTCACAAGTTGAAATATAAACCTGAACTATATTGCTATGATAAAGGCAGAGTAAAACATGTAGTTACATTAATAAGCAGGAAGGTTTTGATCTACTGGAAATAATGCTGAGAACTGAATGTCTGTTTTCACCCTCTTAAGTCCTGGTATCATTATCTGGTTTTTATACATCGACAGCTGCTTTTATCTGGATCAAACAGTCGCAAAGAAATGAGGTTTTTATTTCTGTGTGTTAATTCACCTGCTCTGTGTCCTACATTAGAACCAATCCAGTTCTTTATAGTAGTTTAAACAGCTTTAAAGGACCAATTAAACTCATACAATGCAGCTTTCTACTTGACATGAAGTGACTGCAGCCCCTACACTCTGACTGAAATGTTATTAATGCATTAATGCGTAATTGAAAGATTATATCTTGTAAGATGATTGTAAAAGAGATCATTTCTTTATTGTAAATATAAAACTCATATGTAAATCATGTTAATTAGTCTTTTTCAGAATATGAACAATGATTTCAGACACATGCAGCTTGAACATCATAAGCAATACTATAAAACTGTGTTCTACACTCTGAACTGCAGGCGTTTCTTTGGTTAAACTGGACAATTGACTGTTTGATGCAGATTAAAGCAGCTGCAGATGTATAAACTGAGAGATAAAGCTTTAACAAGGAGCACGACGCTCCGTGAATCCGTTTTTAAAAGACCAAGGTCGTTTTTCAGCACAAAATCTGACTCTTTCTCATCTCCCAGGTAGAGTTTCCACACTTAATTAGTTGCTCTTTTAACCAAATGAAACCTTAATTTTGTGATATTTGAACCTGACGTCAGATAGAGTTGCACAGTGAAAGCGACGCTCACAGGGAACCAATCCAAATGCAGATGGTGGGATTAATCGACAACCATTAAACCGTGCAGTCGAGTTAAAGCAAAAAACTCTTATTTGTTGCTTTATCAAATAACTTCTGTCAAGTTTTGTCTACTGGCCGTGCAAGACCACAAATTTCTCTTCGGAGAAACTGTACAAAAAGCAAGTTTTTGGATCTCCGTCGCCCATTAACTGTCTGGTACCTTCACACAACATTCACAAACATGTGGGTCAGTAGGAACCACTTCATAAGAGGCTCAGGAACCTCACTGGGGAACAGAATTTGCAGGTTCTGAGAGCTGGTGGAGGTATAAGATGAACAGACTTTCAACCAGAAGACTTCAGCTTTTATTTAATGACTTTAGTGTCGTTTTGACTTTCATTTTCCCCTCGCTGTTTTTTGGTTGGTGTTCAGTTACAGTTAAACATCAAAACTAGTTGGTTAGGTTTAGAAAGGGTCATGGTTTGGGTTCAAATACACCATGTTACAGAGCCGACAACCCATTCTCCACAAAACTAAGCTTCTAACATGTAAAAGAGAGCAAGAAAACAAAATAGAGGACAAAAACACAACTTAAGCCGGAGACTGATGGTCGGACTCGGACGTTGCTGCTCTTTCAAACTGGCCGCCTTTAATTTCAAAGATTGTTTCTGTGTTCTTAATTTAAGAATAGGATGCACAGTACGAGTAGGTTTGATGTACAAAAAAAGCGAAATAAAGATCCATAAATCTTGATTTTCAATGTTTTCTATGATGTATAAAGGAATGGGATTTTGTTGACTCTAGATGTCGAAACACATTATCCGAGTTCTGTTTGTCAGTAATTAGAATGGATGACAACATACATTCTGGAATGCTATAAGGTTAAAGAGGTCCCTGAATGATCTATGATGGCAACGGACGTGTAATGGGCTGATTTGGGACGGAGTTTGAAGAAGCTCTGATATACAGCAAGAAGGAGACGAGAACTGACAGTTTTTTTGCTTTGTATTAATTATATTAAACCTCTCATCATCATGCATTCTTGCTTTTTGCTTTCAAACATCAGATCCAGACTCTTACCCAAAGTTAAAACAGTCTCCACCAAGCATTTCCCAACGTTTATCTCCTTATATTTTGCCCAAACGTAGAAATAAACCATCAGAAAACATTTCCTTTGGTTGACTGTCTTTCTGGAACCATTAACTGGGTCATTTTGAAAGGCAGCAACCACTGACTTCTTGTTTAAATGTTGAATTTGTGGCCTCGATCAGAGCTGTTTTGACGACGGCGTTCCCATTGTGTTTAAATCTCACTCTGATGTGGTTCCATCAAACAGCTGGTGGCGCGAGGCGACGCACATTCAGTCAAAAGGAAGCCAACAGATACAAACAATTAAGGTTTGAAATGTTTTTTTAAAGAAAACAAATCAGCGGGGGTATTAGAATGTATGGAAGCACGTAATGCAATTTACATTTTGTTGATGGAAAAACTCAACGGGGCACCTTTAAGTGTGAGGATTGAATATGAAACTAGAGCGTAATTGTACATTAGACGTGAGTGCTCGGCCTCCACATCAAACATACAACACTTTTCTGTATGTGACGACGCTCTACATTATGATTTTGCTTGCATTTATGTACATATCTGTGTGTCTCTGAGCCACTGTGGGTTTCACTGAGTTCTACTTATTAAGTCTGATGTTTTGCATCAGCCGCTTCACGTATGGACTCGTGAATTTGTTGCCTGGATACTACAGACAATACATGCGAGTGTAATCTGTAATCTTGCAGACACGAAGGTGGGATCACGCTCACGTTTCTTCCACCACTCCTGCCTCGTTGCTCTTCGTCCCAGCAGGAAACGCGACCATCCCTCCATCCCTCAACTCATTTAGTGTCGAGGCGGCGCTGCACATACTGACCCTCGCTGTATCTGCTTCGAGCCATCGAACCGATTCATCACCTGTCGTGCCTGGACCGAACTAGACACGCTCTCGGCAAACACACACACACCGACCTGGGAATGGTTTTTCATCTGTGGAGGACTTCTTGGTGCATCTCAGAAGGGTTGAACATTAAATTTACTATTGACAAAATGACAAGAAGTGAGGATTTTTCAAAGAAAGTTTTTTTTTTTTGCTCATAAATTGGTGATAAAAAGCAGGAAAATGCACAGATTTCTATTAAATACGGTAAAAATGTCACTTCTAAACCAGGAAAACCAATTTCCATCCCCATGAGGGCGTTTTAATGATTTTCTTTGACCTAAACTGCAAACAAAACACTTATCTTAAATCTTTTGAATAGCTTTTCATGAGACCTACACAGTAGAGCACAAACATGTCGCTCATACCTACAATTTGCTGTGAATTTTTATGCACAAAGCTCCTTATTTTTTAGCTGCTCGGGTATGAAGTCATCACCTGACTCCCACCACCACCACCTGTGCTCCTTTTCCCGACACCCCGCTCACCTGTTCTCTGCCAGATTGTGCTTTGTGTTTCATAATCAAGCCATCTTGTTATCCGTTTCTGTCTGACATTTCTGACTTTATTTTGCCCTAACGAGAATCCGAAGTGGCCAGCTGTTAGAAAACTGTCTTCTGGAGCATTAGCCTGCCTCAGTGAGCCTTTCCAGACTAACAAACGTCCTTTAACTGCTCTTGAACATGATGGTCGTTAAATTGAATCTTTAAAAACTCACCTGTCTGCATCAAAGTTACATATTCAGAGGCGTTGTCCATGAAAAGAATCCATTCTTGCCTTAAAATGGCTTAAATAAACCTCTGCACCATTGTCCTCAAAGTCTTTGAGAACCATTGGAGCTATTGGAGTTCAAGCACACCAGCTCACTGTTAAACCTCTTGACACAACGCAATGCCAAGTTGTAATACTGGAGTGATTCAGCCATTAATGTACGAACCGGAAAACGATTCTCAAGAAGAGTAATGATGCAGAAAGTTCCATCCTGCAACATATGAAACCCTGGACGACCGAATACACTCAACCGTTTTGCTAATAATCTGTCTTCTAGCATATACAGACATGTCCGCAGGCTAGAAACTTGATTTGAAGTGTGAAACTTTAAGGAATCAGCTGCTTTACACGAAATTTGTGTGCACCTGACAGCAGCTAAAGACCAACACAGCACTTGCTGGTGGTGGTGACGTTCCAATTTTTGCAGCGGAAACACCCCAAGTTGGATTTTATTAGAATTCTGAAGGAAAACCTGAACTGAAATCCAAATGTAAAGCTCTATCCTGTCCTAAACTAAACCTTAATTCTCATTTGAACCTTCAACTCAAACTCTAAGCGGTCCAGTCTTATTCCCAGCTCGTCGCATAGTGCTGCTTTATCAGGAACCCTCATGGTCACATTTGAACCCAATGGGGAGCCTTTAGCGTCATTTTTCAGCTTGTTAAAATCAGAAATAGATACCATTCGCCTGTGGCCAAATCTTCTGTGCTGGTGCGGTCGTTGTTGCTCCTTTTTCAGGCGACAAGAAGCCTTTTCTTAGCCTAACCGAGCGGTTTTAGTGGCTAAACTTAACCAAACTGTGAGTAAAAAGAGATTTAACTCGGAAATTGAAACCAAACTCTGAAAAAAGCGACAGTCCAACACAGTACTTCAGTCTCCTGAGCAAAAAAAGACTTATGTTTCTACCAACCATCCAAACTCCTCATGAAGTGGATTTAATACCGACGCCACAACAAAACTCTCTGACACACCAGTGGCATCGACACACCAGCAGTATTTGCTACTCCAAGTGTGAAAATCTCCACAAACCTGCCACTACATCCACTCGTCTGAAACTGGTTCACTCAAGGTCGGTGCTCTAAGTACAAAACAAGCTGCTATAAACTGTAAAGCTCAGTATTTTGAATGACTGCGTCCTCATTTGCACATTTAAATGTCACCGTGCAGGTTAAACCCTCCGCCTGCCCCACGGTTCACGCACACGCCGTTTGACTGGCAGGAATCTCCGTGGCCTTTCACCACGTCGGCCTCCCATCATGCACCGCTGCAAACAATTAGCAAGGTCGGCGGCGGTGAGTGTGCCGGAGATAATGTCCATTGTCACGTCAGTCCAAAGACCCAAATCATGAAGCCAGACAGAAGCGTTCGTCCGTCGACAATCTGAGAGTGAATCTGGAACGTCGTGTCAGTGGTTTGAAATACCAGCGTTGCCTTGTGCGATTTAAACTCCCTGCAGTGTGTGTGTGTTGCAGGCGCCTCTCAGATAAAAAAATACCTGGCATGCATGTACCACACTGTAACAACAGATGAGAAAAAGAACAACACCTGCAACAACTCGCAGAAAATTCAACAAACAGACTCCTCACCGTCCCATTGACTGGACAAGTGAAGCAAGTGGGCAGCACAGGAATGTTGAGTGCTACCAACAAGAACACATTTCTCACCAGCACTCTGTAATAATGTAAGAAAATCAACTTGTCAGCGTCCTCACCTCATTTTTTAACATCTTTTTTGATGCAACACAACCGTTAATAAAAGCCAAAGACGACTGTGGTGGACTTCAAAAAGTTGGGAATTAGCTCAGAGATCAGAGTTCGGATCACATCGGCGATGTTTAATGACGTCTCTTGGCCCTGTTTGATTTTCTTTGTGCACATTCCTCCATCATTAAACCTCCCTGATATGTCTGTTAAGGTGACGTGAGGCTTCTCGATCAAAGTTCCGTTTGTAGCTTTCATTAAACGGCACAACTTTAACAAAACAAGCAGCTAAAGGCAAAGAGCCGACTGCTGTGAAAGCATAAGAGGGAAAATAACCCAAACTACTTCTAATTAGACACTGCACGTCCTCGGGTCCCCAGCAATCCTCCCACCAAGTTTGAAGCAGATCGGATGAAAAGTTTTTGAGAAAAGCAAAGAACAGACACACAAACAAACACTCGCTAATTCATTAACAAATTTCATAATGTAGAACTGCACCTGTATATGTGATGTACGAGCTTATGTTGGTAGGTTTGTAGTTTCCAGATTGCAGACATCCGACCAAATTATCAAACAGGTTTTACATTAGTGCTACAGCAACAGTCTTTCTATCATTAATTCATTACAGTCCATTTGTGAACATCCATCCATCAATCCATCATCTATGCACTGCTTAATCCTCACTAGGGTCATGGGGGGCTGGAGACAAAGGGCATCGTTTTAAACATTACAAATGTAGGGGAAAATGGAAAACATACACTGGATGGATGGATTAGATTCCACAATAGTTCTTGAGCTGGATGTAGTTTCAGAAATCACACGACTATAGGCAGCTGGTCTGTTTCCATTTTGGCATAAAATCTGGTTCAAATGATTAAAGATGCTGCAAATGCTAGATTTTAATGTTCATTTGTAATGCATGAGGCTAATAAAGCCAGCAGGTAGAGTAAGTAAATTTAGCTCTGGTTGGAGGGGAGCTATGATTTCAGTCGATTGTCTTCAGTTGACTCCAGCCTTACATAGTAGTTTACATCAGATATGTTGCTAACTTCGGAGGAAACTGTAGTACAGAAATTAGCATTAGCATTACGTAGTTTGTCCACAGGCACTGAAGAGTTGGTTTTTCAGTTGTAAAATGTCCTGCTTAATATATATCCTGGTTACAATCAAGACAAATAAATAGAAAAAAAAACTGATCACTGATCCATACTGAGACTGCATGGTCTCCCCAGAGTCAGGTTAAACTAAAATTAGGCTGTTCATGGTTAATTGGCTGAAACTACTTGTATTATTTATTGCTTATTAAACAAAAACTGACAATTACAGCGACAGTAACACTCAGTTTTTGCCACTTAACTATCAGTACAAGATGCCAAAATCAAGGCAGTGATTTGTCAATGACGCATCAAAATGCTGTAAAATTAAAGTCAGAAACGTTTGAAGCTCTGGCTGATGTGATTCTGTATTCCAGCTGTATTCCATCCAGTCTAGTTGAACCTTATTAGCTTGATAACACTGAAGGCAGCAGACCAAAGCAGCTTCTCTCTCTCTCAGTCCTGTTCACGCTGCTCCTGATATTCTGTTTCATCCAACAAACCAAAGCTTACTCACTTCCCACTGCCCACATCTGGCAGCTGAGAGTCCAACTCAACAAGCTCATGTTGGAAAAAACAATCCTGATTTAAAAAAAAAAAACCCAAAAAACCCAAAACTGTGAACTAGATAGAGTACGGTAAAAGAAACGGTGGAATACTGGGACATCCACAACATGTAAAAAACCCAAAACAAAACCCTTTCACTGCATATTATTGCTAATTTAGCGAAACTGTTAATGTTTTCTGTCAAATTATGGCATATAGTTGTGAAATAATTAGATTTGCTGCTGAGACAAATAAAGTAAAATGGTGCAATTTTATGGTCAAACACTGAGAATAAGAAATAATAAAGTTTTGTAAAAATCCGATATTTGTTGCAGACAGGGTGCACAGTTTAGGCTGTTTCTATTTTAAACATGTAAATTCTGTTTTCTGTGACTTTACTGAATTTTATCCGTAAATTAACAAAACAAGTAAAAACTGTGAAATGAACTGTAAAATAATTAAACTTTTTATT
>NW_007578337.1:76085-79019 GCF_000690725.1 Stegastes partitus
AAAAACATGATTTATAAATTTTCAGTCTGTAACATACATAAATTGTCTTTCAAATGTTTGCAAATAGCTGTAAAATATTTTTTTATATTATGGTGAAGTGTTGTTTAAAAAATACATTCCAACAAAATACTGATTTTTTAATGTATTTTTAGGATTACTGTGCTAAATATCACCTTTTCCAGTGATTTTATTAGTTATTATCTGTAATTTTTAAAAAAAACAGAAAACAGAAAAAAATCCTATATTCCTTTAGTGAATTGTTTCAGAAAAATGACACTTAAAACTGTCAAAAAAATAATGAATTCTTTCCAGCTCCCTCATTTCACTCCTCTGCCAGCAGTGTAATCAATTAGCGGGCGCCCGGTGGCTCTGAATGAAAGCAGCGCTACACTGCGACCCTCTGGACACAAACCATGATGAACTTTGCTAAAACCTTCTTTATTCCAAACTTCTTTTACTTTTCTTACTTTTAATTACTATCAGAGGCCCCTGAAGGCTCTTAAATATCTCACATGGAAAACGCATTTAGCACAAAGATTTTAAAAAAGGGTGATTAACCATTTCTTAATTGGAATTATAATTACTTAAATGGCATAAATCACAGCTGCAGTGTCGTCCTGCGACCCAGCGGAGGTTCCGACCTGCAGGTAATGAAGCAGTGATGCTAATTAATCTATTATTACTCTTCCAGAGGGAAAAAACTGGCCACGGCGAGTGGAGGATCACGACTGGTGTTCCCACACACTGAGCTGATTTGGAAATCTGCACAGAGCTGGAAGATAAAACACTTTTTTTTTTTTTTCTTCTCCTCCTCCTGTTTTCATATCATCTGCGAGCCCAACGCCAAGCCGGATTGGCAGCGGCAGATACAGAAGAGCACCTCGGGAACGCTCAGCGATAGCTCGAGGGAGAGAAAAGTGCACAATTACTTTGGTTTTGTTTCAGAATTTCTGACCAGCAGGAACGGAGAGGAAATGTGTTGCTTTTTCGAGCGCTTAACTTGAGCACCATAACCGGTTCACTGAGGGGTCTCAGCAGATCCCCAGAGCCCAATACAGACATTAGAGTTTCCTGCCTCCCTGATCTATCACACATGATCCTTTCATTCCTCTTTAACAGATTACATCTTGTCATGCACTCTCCACTCAAAGCCGACCACCTACCTCATGCAGAAAAAGAGCCAACGTGGGGGAATCAAAGTTTGAGCAGCACAATCCAAAGCATCCGTCAACAGAGACAATCCCCCCAGCGAGCAGGAACACACTGATTGCACCTCTTTTACGTCATTTTCTTTTTTCTTTTTTTTTTTTAAGATATGCAAGACGAAAAGGCTTTGAAGTGACAAGCCGGGAAAACTAATTAACCCCCCCCCCACCCCCAACCCCCCCCTTGTAGCGCAATCCACTCAGCTCGGCAGTAAATCAAGAGGGTGTTAGTGGATTAGTGGGAAGAGGAAAGTTGCCAGGTTCCTCCTTTTGCTCTTTTTTTGTTCTGTCCTGACAGGCGTGTCAATCAGTGCACTCTGTCACTTTGCCTGGTTTTCCTGCACTCGTCTCGGCGTGCTCCATCACACCGAGTCGCCTCCCAGCAGTGTTTTCACCTCCAGACTCTGCCTCCACTCGCAGCTCCAGTCTCCTCCTCTCTCTCTCTCTCTCTGTTTCACTTCATATCTCACTCCCTCTCTCGCTTTCCTTTCCTCCCTGCGATTCTCATCCTCACATCTCCTGATTGATCTTCATTCCTTCCAGGCTTTTCTCTCTTTCTTTTTTTTACCTCCCTCCTCCTCCTCCTCCTATTAGCTCCACTGATCGCAGCTTGTTGCTCGGCCGACGTCTTCTTCTTCTTCTTCTTTCCTTTCTCTCTCGCTCTTCCTTCCTCACCCACCTCTGTTGCTCTCTTTTCTCACATAATTTCACTTTTTTTTTTTACACACTCTGGCAGCCTCATGTACAGTACAGATACAGTCTAGCGCTCACGTTTCCTGTTGCGTATTTCCACTGATCATTTCCTTCCACTTTTTTGTACTTTTTATACTGTACTTAGACTTCTTAGTGCTCTTTTTTATTATAAATAGCTGCAATTTGACACCTTTTTTCTGAAAAACGGTCGCCCAGGAGGCTAATCAGATGTTCCAACCACCTCGAATGGCTTCTTTCGACGTGACTCGACCCCGAGCTCCTCCCTACTTCTAATTCTAAGGTTTTCAGACAATTAAAAAAAAGTGCCCGTAATGTTCACGTCAGTTTATCTTTCAGTCCATTAAAGGCAGCAAATTAGTAGAAAAACAGCCCAAATTGTTTGTTTTAATCCTCACTTTTAAGAATTAAAGCTGGTTGGATCCCAACCCGGCGAGAGTTTGGGTGGAAATGCAGAGTTTGGTTTTCTGTTCACAATGTTTAGTTTTACAGTTTCATTGGTTGCAGATAACCAAGAGCTTATTAAAGATTTAAAAGTCGTCTTGTTCTGGAGCTCAAACAGGAGAAACGCCCACCAGTTGGGTTTCACCAAATGTGATTGGATAATAAATGAGTCCTGATTGACCAGTTTGAACTGGAAAGGCAGATTTATTTTTTGCCAGCATGATGTTTGTCCTACACTAGGAAAGTCCCTGATCGGTAACACAAACAGAATCCGATGCTTCCTCTTCTATTGGAAAACGATCAGTAATCATAGATCCAGGATTCTAATTGATAGAAAGACGACTTTACAGACGACTAACTCAGATCCTAATGAAGTCTCTTCTCTGTGTAATCTGTTAAGTTTCCACTGAACCACTGACACGTCTTCCTGCAACAAATACTAAACGCCTCAAAATGACTTTTTTATACTAAAGTATTAAGTTGATAATTGTTTTCAGTTTTAGCCTTTGGCTTTTAGTAATTCCTTGATGTTACAACAATCAAGTAGCAGGTTTAGGCTGTGCTACACCGATAT
>NW_007578337.1:79874-82159 GCF_000690725.1 Stegastes partitus
ATAAATAAATAGAAGAAATACCTATTATTAAAAGATATAGAAATAAAAATTAAGAATTTTAAAAACAGAATACGAAATTATAAAAGCGACGTAACAAACAGCACGATAAAGAGACTAAAATATGTAAACAGGTGAATAAATAGACAACTTAATTAATAAAAAAATATTTGAAAAAATGAAAGCAGTAATGGTAAGTAAATAAAATGTATTAAATCAATTAAAAGCCTGACGAAGGTTCTCTTTGTCGACGTTACAATGATCATTGTTGGTAATGACGTTAAGTGCAGATCGTGTGGACAGTCTGCACGACATCAGGTCTTCAAATTGGTCCATTTGTTCAACAAAAAACTTCAAGTTATTGAGTTTACAGTTATAAAACAGAAAAATAACATATTAAAAGTTGCATTTAAGAAGCGGGGACAAGTGGGAGTTAATGGATTAGAAAAATAGATGCCAATCAACTTTGTGGCGATTACGTCTTTAATGAAATACCTCAGAACATTAACGCCAATCATGATCCTTCTGATGGAAGGCACTTTGGTGTTTCATTACTGCAAAGCATTTCATGACTTTGTTACGAAAGGTGTTACACAAACTAACTTATTATTATTATTATTGAATCTTTAACGATAATAATTTGAGCTTTGTGTTTAATGTGACAGAGCACATCTTTACTCAAGCTCAAGCAAGTTCTCAGAAATGATTTTTAATATCACGAAGAAATGAATTAAAACCAGTGAGTTTCTGGAAAATCGATCAGAAACCCACCCAGGAGAGAGCGGCTATGTTGGGCACAGAGGAACATTTGCTGTGTTTGATTCCCCTGATCCCAGCTACTCTCCACTATCTCTGTCTCTGAGGCCACAAAAATGGCCCTGACACAAAATCTATTCATAAACATGCGCAATCTGCAGCAGAAAGTGGTCAAATGTGAAGTTGAGATGATCTACAACCAAAATTAATAGAACCAGATTTGTGCCTGCAGCGGAGCACAAAAGGACGCCCACATTTGTCAAAGTGTGGCAGCCAAATGTGTAGCCGTGATGTATGTATGTGAAGTAAATGAGCTGGAACATGCAAAAGCACATATGGAGCTTTGGGATAATATGCAGCTCTGCCGAGAATCCGTGAATATAATGGACCAACAACAGAAATAACTCCAACAACTCATCATCTGTTGCTTTAATTTCAATTAATCGCCGGATCATGTCGGCCCTGCTGTGGAGTTTTTAGACCATTTGATGCATCGGTCGTTGTTTCTGGACAACTATTGGGTTTCATGGACTCCTTTAGGGGGTAAAAACCAAGTAGGGACGTGGCTGTTGGTCGATCTGTCAAAAACTGACCAAAAAAATACCTAAAAAATCTAAAGTGTATAATCTGCATTTAAAGACCAGACGTGTTATGTAAACAGGATGCATGTGTGCTTCAGGTAATACATTTGTTCTGAATGGGTTAAACAACTACTTCCTTTGGGTTTTGAACATCTAGCAGGCGTGGCAACATTAAATCACTGATATGTAAACTTTGTTCATCCTGTTACGATGCTCTGCAGGGAAACCTTTGATGGATTTTACGTGGATGTTTTATGCTTAGATTCTCCATCATCCAGGTCGTGATGATCCTCAGAGCCTCCGGTAAGAAGTAACTGAGTTTCTCTCTTTGGTTTTTAAAGACATTTTAAAGAATTATCATCACTCAAGAGGCAAAAAAAGAGAAAAAAAGTCCAGTTGCTTCTTACCAAAGCTCCAAGAATCCTGTGGATGTTACTTCGACACGTAAAACCACCTAAACTTTGGTGAAGACCCATTTTTTCCCCCATCATTAGGATCTCAAGCTCTGATTTGCATGAAATCTTTCTTCATCATAAACTGTAGAAATTTAAAACGACATTCTTAAAGTTTTAGACTCATATGTCAATTACTTTCTGAGATCTTTTGTTTATTTTTCTTTTTTTTAAATTGCCAATTGACACACTTTCAGCAAGTTTTAGTGACTATATGAAACAATTTTCGTCTTTTTTGTGGTGGAGATGTCTTGATGGGTCTATTTATGTGTGGTTGCTTCTCAAATCCTCAAATGTTCTACAACGATTTCTGCTTTACCATCTCCAATTAGCCCAATTTATTTATGCCACAAAATATGATACTACAAAGGTATTTGTCAGATTTTGTATTGATAAATATATATATTTTTAAATGCATGGTTTTTCGCACATTGAAATGTAAAGATATATTTGATCGACAATGTCTTGGGAGCTATTAAAGATAAACGCCTGAAACTTT
>NW_007578337.1:82785-92396 GCF_000690725.1 Stegastes partitus
AGCAGGTATAACAAGTTCCACCACAAAAACAAAACTTTTGCTTTGGATACATTTAGTATTTTCTGGAGAAACAGTGAACTGTAACCTATTATACTTATTGAGTTCACAGTCTTAGAGTCCTGAATGTGACTTAAGTCTTGAAGTTCATTCCCAATAAAACGCAAAGCAAGAAAATCAGTTTTGATCACTTTGACTGTCGTTTAAACAGCCTCAAATCTCAAAGTGCGAAAAAAATGTCCTGAAAGAACAATTTCTAAAACATTATTATCTCAGAAAGTATTTGATATGTGACGGTAAATTTTCGCAAATAACTTGAAAAGTTTCCGTATTTTATGCCATAACAATTTCAGGTAAATCAGACATGTCTGAGCAGGAACTGTTCTAGAACATTTGACGATTTGAGATGGAATAGATGAGGCTGATGGGAGTATAAATGTGGCGTACGTTGGCTGAACATCTCTCTAATTTAACGCCTGCGCGAGCTCATCTTAAAGTCGGCTTTATGTTGTCATGTCAGAGCTATGACAACATAAATCTACTGTCTTTACCGCTGAGGAAACATCCTCCTTGAAGCATGAAGACATCCACTTTGTTTTGGCCGAGGCACAGAACGCTTTGCAGGAAGTGAACGGCAACGAGACTTATGCCTCATTAAAAAGCTATTAGCGCGACGGAGCATCAGAGCCGAGGCCGTCGGCTCGGCAGCCTTTGGCCCATGACAAGGCGATCAGCCCCGAAGACGGAGCTCGTTGTGCTAATAAACGACGACATGTTGCCGTGATGAGCGACATGAGAGAGCGTTATCACACACAACATAAAACATAAAGCAGATTTAGTGGCTATTATTCCATATTACACATTATTCAGCTGACGGTTAAATGAAGGGCTGTCGAGTTAGAATCTGCTGACAAATAATTTCAACAAAAAACCTCATATAATTAGCGCCTCTTGCTATGACAAAGACATCTTGTTCAGAGGGTGGGTGTTGGAATTGTGCAGCAACAGGGTGGAAAAAGATTATTGAAGAAGACGACGGCGCGAAAGGCCCTCATAAGTCCTGACAGGCCTTTATTTAAGTGCTGCTGCCATGTGTTCAGCAAAATTCAACACTTTGTGGAATTAAATAAAAGTGTTTTTGGCAACGAAAGCCCCCCCAAAAAACAACAAAACCTTGACTCACAGAAGAACAAAGTGCACTTGAGGAGAGTAAACACTGTCAGCATGCGTGTTGAGCTTCAGCAGGTTGTCAGAGGATGTATGTTGGTTTACAAATCATCAGCAAGCTCAAGTCCGACGTCTCATAAACAGGTCTTTGTGGATTCATCAAAAACGTCCAACAGTATCTTTAATTACTGACTTACATAAACTCCTTTCTCATAATCTGAGCTTCGTGTCCAAATGAGCAACTATAGATACTTGGACAACTTGAGAAACCTTTAAGCTTAATTTAACGTCCATTATCACTGTTTGTAGCGTACAAATGTCCTGAATGTCTGAATGATGTCACTTTAACAGACTAATAAAGTTGAAATGCTCCATATTTCATGTCTGAAAAGCAACGTGCACACAGAGACGAAGGGTTTTCACAGTCAGTGGCTCATCAAACTACATTTATTGCACATCTATTTATTCACCACTATATGTTTTATTACATTTTAGAGACAATACTGGCATAATTCAAACGTATCATGTGTTTTAACGACTGCTGGGAGATTTTCCTTTTTACTGTTCCACTAGTCTACCTGGAAGCTATTTTCTATACATAATGATACCAGCTTCAGCGTTAGTTGGACTTTAGATGTTTTTGTTGTGGACATACTGTAAATAATGAGCTTTCCCTCCTCAGCAGTGCTCTCAGGCATGCACAGGTCACTGCAGACATCCAGGAGTAATCAGGTCACTAAAGATGCATGTGATTATACTTATTAAGGGCCTCCACAGTAGGAACAACCCCCGGGCTCAGACTTCCTACAGAGCAACAAGGCCACATGCCACGAACCTCCAGTCTGCAGCGAACCAATTATCTAAACACAAAAGTTGCAAAGAAAATAAGACTTATGTTTGTGTGCTTTAGAGGGAAAGCACACAATTTTCTGTAACAGTACAAACTACTGCACGGTAGCCATGTGTTTAAAATGCAATAAAAACAAGAAATCAAACACCGCAGGGACGAGTGATGAGCCTCGCATCTCAAAAATGTTGTTCATACACAACTAAACCGCATCCTCAACTACATTTTGACGAAAACGTGTTTTTTCCCAGATTACATTCGTTTGTGATGTATCACAAATTTGTTCCCAATCAACAAACTTTTGCCAATTACTCAATTGCTTTCCAACTAACGCTTCTGTCCAGGTAGCAAATATATGGAGGAAACTGGTTGCCCTGGCAACTCAGAAGATAGAGGAGCAAAAGGGTTTTTAGTTTATTTTTTTTTAATTTAGGTCAAGCAGTTCTGTGTCTGAACATAACCAAAGAACAATGAAAATGAAACTTAAGTCTAAGAAGTAAAAATGAAACACCCAGCTTGTTGTTAATGGAGGTCTTTAGTGCTGGTCTGCTGCATTAACAGGATGTTAAAGGTGTCGAAACATTTAAAATTCACCTGATGTGTGAATTCTGCCACATGCAAAAGAGAAACGACAAACATCTGCTGTAATGACATCACACTCAAAACTAATAAAATAATCTAATCTTACAGGAATGAACTATGAATAATTCATCAAATCACCACCTGTAGAACTAGAACCAGACGTCAAAGTTCATTATATCAACAACCCACAAACACCTAAATATAAAAATCTTTGATCTTAGAAAATGCTCTTGTAATTCACAAGCTGTATTCATGACTCATTATCAGCAAAATTAAACAAAAAATCAAGCTTGTAATATTTCAACTTATGTGTGATGAATATAGAATATGTGAAATGTTTTGTAAAACTGAACAACATTCTGTTATTTTTTGGAGATGCAGTCGTTTGTTTGTATTGTGAGGAACAATGTCTGTCCTTGAGGAGCATCTGTTTTCGTATTTCTTCTCTTTTTAAACCACAACCTGTTTCTGTTCTTGACCTGCTACAGCACTCTGTTTTTTTATCTTTTTAAATCTAAAAATAACAATCCCACCCGGGACACTGGCTCCAGTCTCCTTGGTGACAGTTCTGTGTCAAACTTATGCCGCCACAAACCCCCCGAACAGCCTCCTAACTCCAGACTTTGCGACTCTGTGTTTCCTGCTAAATCATCCTGTCACCTCATCGGGAGAAAACAAGGGTTTTTTTTTTGCAAAACAGAAATTGAGAATTCAGTCGGGTGCCAATTTTTGTGATGACACAGTTAGAGAGGGAGAAAAATAAGACAAAGTTCTGCAACATTCAACAAATGAGACACCTGCTGCTCTATTCACAGCAAATAGATCAATAACAGTCCTAATAGTTGCTGGACTGACTTGCTGATCAGCTCCATCTCCCAAACATTAGGCTCCGAAACAACGAAGCTGCAGGTTACATTTGTTCACCATTTGTTTCACTGTGTTCTTGCTCCTTTTCAGGCAAACGATCGTATATTTGATGAAACAGAAAATGGAGAAGAAGCTTCAAACATATTCATACTGTTCATATTTTATTGACCCGAACCATACAGTGATGAATTCCTGTCAAGAATCCCCTCATAGTAAGTGTTGATACAGAATTTTAAACTACAGATCTATTCAGAATGTCTAAATAACCGATGTCACAGTTTCAAGATTCCCTAAAACCACCATTTTCCTTGATTTGACCCACACTGGTAGATCTAAAATCCATCTCAGTGGATAAATTAGACCCAAAACAGCCTCAGTGGACAAACATTTGTAGGACCAGAACAAAAGTATACATTTTAAGAATATTTTTGATTGTTGTGCATTTTGGTTCACTTTAGTCATCCAATTTCAGCCTAACAGAACAACGTTTAGGGTGTTTCTACTGCTGTCAAATGTCCAAATGGACACGTATGTAAGGGTTAATCCAAACCATGACATTTTCTTTAACCAAGCCAAGCAGTGTTTGTGCCTCAACCTAAGCAAGTAATGAGTGAAAACGACAACTTAAAGTAATGGTCTCCTGGCTAAAAGTCCTGCATCGGATTTACGTCACCGTCCAAACACCTTAATCCAGACTTGGTAGCTTTTTGAAAGTGGAATACTTACTAATTACTATATTGTATAAAGTTACTTTAACGGAAGAACATACATGTCTTTTATAGGGAAAAACACTCTGCAATATTCAACAAGGCAGACAACATTGTCGAATGCAAGAAACTGGAATCCCAATTGCGTTTATTTGTCACGCAGTTTTTAAAACTGCTTTGCTGTTGCTGCTTTTCAGGTAAACAACCATATTTTCAATTGAGCTGAAAACACAGAAATGTGAGAGAAGATTCAAACACCTGAATGTATTTCTGGCTCTTTGAAAGCAGAAGCATTTACTACTTTTGTATACAAAACCTTTTAAATGCAATTAAGAATGTATTCAAGTTGTGTAGGATTGTATTTTTTGGAATGCACTGAGAGAAAAATAAGAAAAAGCGCTGCAACCGTCAACAACTTTGACATCCAGAGCTGCTCCACTGACAGGAAACGAACAATCAGGGTAGTTTTCTAGACTGTAACATAAAATCTGTCGCAGAAGAGAGGTACAGTTACGAAGAATGCAAACATTTCAAACAACAGCCACTACAGAGGACTGACGAGGTCATTTTAAAAAGTCAAATGTCAGGTCCTTCCCGATCATTTCACCAACACATCGCCAATAACAGTAATCACAACTGCATCATGGTGTGTAAAAAGCCGGAAAATCTCTCGGCGCTTGTCATTTCGCCCATAAAAACTGGCTGTTAGCGGCGGAGGAAGCCTTTCATCCACCAGCTGCACTGTCACCAACCGCAAAATTTAACAGCCACTTTCATATCCTGAATAGACAAAACGGCATTTTGGGAATAGAAAAAGAAGCTGATGGTTATCTGATACGTGAACCCAACATCCTGCTGTTGACTGGAATTAAATTCAGCCCCTGGAGCATTTAAGATGTAATATGAGTGATTTCATCTCAGATATTGGGACTGTGCTTCTCAGTTTTAGTTTGGAGAGGGATCTGTTCTTTAAAAAATGCATGTAAGTTGAAGTTTCGCATTAAGTTCTGTTATGGTTGAGGTGGGAAATAAATCTCGATAGCATGTCGAATATCACATGTCCAGCTGTGTGTTGTGTTGTGTTGTGTTGGACGCTGTACTTAAAGGCAGGTTCTGTCGCTGTGGCGAACACGATGCTGACGTTCAGCTCAGCGGAACATCTGATTTAACACTGGCATCCTGGAGGGCATAAATAAGGACCCCTGCAATCCATGTACGACACAAAAACAAACACAAGCACACAAACACCAGCCGCCCACAGGCCTGATTTCCATGGTGACTTTCAGCCAATGTCACGCAGCGGCGTCGTTAGTATGCCGAACAGTAGAAGCAGACGTCCCTCCGTCTGACTCTCTATCTAGTTATCCTTTTCTTCTCCCCTTAATCCTATTTCTGTTTTTCTTTTTTTCCTCTTTCTGCTCTCTCAGCATAAATTACTCAAAGCAAAAGAAACCTGAACCTAAATAAAACGACGCTCGGTGGAAAATGAAGTGAGAGCAAATTAGTTTTGAGCTAATCTGCCCGGTGTCGCCTTTTTGGATCGTGATTGTGTGGTTTTTAATGTTAAAATTGGTTTTTAATTACTCTTATGTACTCTTTGATTAGCGAACAAAGGTTGTGGGGCTGTTCGTGCAACATGTTGCGCCTGTTTTTACACTGGTGGAAGTGAATTTGTGGTTTTTTTGATGGAGCGTCTTCATTTCACAGTGTCTCTGGGCTGTGGCGCTTCCAGCAGTGTATGTTTCTATTAGAGTTTTTATCCAATCATATTTCAGCCATCATGTGTTGCCAGGGTCAAAGAAATCTGCCCTGAGGCCTTCAGAATCAGAAGTGCAGGCGCATGTAGCTTAAAGTGCATCGCAACGAAACTGATGCTTTGAACAATCTGATTTTGAGTTGGTAATCTGGCAGGATGACGTCAGCATTTTAACGTCTTCTGATTGGACGGTCAGAGAGCGTAGCGGTTCCTGTCCGTAGCAACCCGCACAAACTAAAGTTAAAGACAAGCAAGCGGACCTAAAGCAAATTAACTTATGCCAGAAGTACAGACCCAGCTTTTAGCATTGGTCTGATGGAACTAAAACTGAACTGTTTGGCCTTAATGACCATCGTTACATTTGGAGGAAAAAGGGGGAAGCTGAGAACAGCATCCCAACTGTGAAGCACGGGGGTGGCAGCATCATGTTGTGGGGGTGTTTTGCTGCAGGAGGGACTGGTGCACTTCACAGAATAGATGGAATCATGAGGAAAGAACAATATGAGGAAATATTGAAGCAACATCTCAAGACATCAGCCAGGAAGTTCAAGCTTGGGCACTAATGGGTCTTCAGATGGACAATGACCCTAAACATACCACCAGATTAGTTACAGAGAGGCTTCAGGACAACAGAGTCAGTGTTGTGGAGTGGCCATCACAAAGCCCTGATCTCCATCCTGGAGAACATTAGTGGAGCAAGGAGACCAACAAACCTGACTCAGTTCCAGCAGTTCTGTCAGGAGGAATGGGCCAGAATTCATCAGACTGTTGTGAGAAGTTTGTGGAAGGAAACCCAGAATGTTTGACCCAAGTCATGCAGTTTAAAGGCAACGCTACCAGATACTGAGGAGATGGATGGAAACCTCTGACTTTGAAGGAAGTCATTTTTTAAAAAAAATCTCTAAAAAAAAAAGACGAAGACTTGCATATTAGCGGGACTTTAAAATGTAAAAGTGAAGTCACAACAAAAAACAGATTCCCCCTAAAATCAATGAACACTTGTAATCATGCAGACCTCTCTACTGCACAAACCTATTAAGAGCAGATACTCCAGGATTAAACAAAGCCTCTATTAATAAGCATTCATCTGCAGAGTGGTTGACTATTGTTCACAGAATTTCACTTTTTCCCAATAACTAGAAATAATTGTTTTCTGATCCCGAATGTTCCAATTGCTGCACAAACCGCTTCCATCTGATGAAAGCTGCCTCCGTAACAAACATTTGAATATTTCCCTTCACACAGCTGCTGCCAACAACACGGCGGTAGATTTTTTGGAGATCACAGACATGGCAGGTATCCGGCAGGTAAATAACAACTTCAGGGATTAGCGAGCAGGAACCGCTGCACGTTTTTTAAAAGGCGGGTGTTGGAGCTGAGGGCAGGAAGTAAAAAAGTATATTTTATTATCAATAACAAATCCTCTGGACGTGTTGTTGATGCTGCTGAATTCCAGTCCACATGTGAGTGACTGAGATAATCCCTCCACCAACAACAACCTGCAACACTTTTTTTTTTTTTTACAAATGAGTGCGACCGCAGAATATTCATGAGCTGCCCGATAAACCACCGGCAGGTTGTGGCTGAGAGCAGCGGGTCATTTCTGTTCTCAAACTCCTTTCGCAAATTAAAAACCATCCCTCGATTTTGCAGGAAAATTCCAAATCGTGAGTCATTTTCTCACGTTTCCTCGGCTCCCTCCATCTTCCTCCATCATCTCGCTCGTCTTCATCTGGCGGCTGGGAGGTGGTCCGCTCCCTCCGCATCCAATTATCTCCCCACGTCCCCTCCGTCGATAACGGCTCACCGCTCGCTCCACCCCGTTCCATCAAACCTGCTATCTTTCATTGGTGCCGCTTCCCTTGATCTCGCTCGATTTCACATCTGTCTTTGTTCTTCTCGGTCTCGATGTGTAAACAATGTACCATAAAGCTAATGTTGATTCTAAAAACACTGGAGGGGAGCGTGTTGGAGCATCTTTCATGTTCACTTTTAACTCACTTTTCTTGCATCATGAAGTCCGAAGACGAGCAGGTTGAGAAAACAAAAGGTTTAATAAGATAAAAACAAACAGGATTGAAGTAGTTCTGAGGAGGTATTCCACATGTATTCATATCTACACATGAACTTTATCATGTTGAATTGTTGGCATGTTTAATACTTAATAATGTTTACTTATAAAAACTGATTTAGCAGATTACCGCATTTATTTGCAAAATTTCAGCTCCCTCCTTTAATTAAAATGTGAGATTATCTAAGAAAATGATGGAAAAAATTTAATCTGTGTAATCACAGAAAGCAAACCGACGCACAAATGAGTTTCTGACTGTTTCAGTTCTCACACCAGGAAGCTAAAATGCATCTTTTTAAAACCCAGTTTTCACCTGGTTTTGATTGTTTATGTTCAGTTAGATTATTTAGAATACATTTGCCAGCTCTTTTGAAATTTAATTTACCAGTTTGACTGCATTCGAAAGAAAAAAACACTTTAAATTCCTACATTAAACTGAACACCTTTGGGTCGTGGATGAAAAGCGACTTTGCACAACACTGATTCTGACATTTCATAGACAAACAACTCATCGAAATATAAATTAATCAAGAAAATAATTGACTTAATAAACGACGATGACAGCAAATCGTTACTTGCTGCCTTTCAATCAATGTAAATATATTTTTAATTGATTTTTAAAATCAAATTAAATCCATATCTAATGAGCCTTCTGGGTGCGGTGGCAGAACGTCAGACGTGTTCTCCGGGTTCTGCTCTGTGAACTGACTCTGACCAGCTGAGGACTCCTCCAGGCCTCAGCTGCTCCTCTTCACGCCTCCTCCTCCTCCTCTCTGCTCCTCGTCCTCTTGATGCCTGGTTTCATCTGTTCCTGGTCCAGGGAGCATCCTCGTCTCTCGCGGCCTTTCTCTGGCTGTGAAGTGTTTCCAGGGGCGAGGGAAACCTAAAGTTTGTTGTCGCTTTGCACAATAATAAGTGCCACTATGATCCGACGCCTCCTTCATTAGTTGGTGCCTGTTTATCGAGTTGGAGGTGAGTTTTCTGGTACTGAGTTGACTTTGTTCATCGAACGGTGGCGGCTGGAGGAAGTTTGAGCTGATAAATGTTAAACAACATTTACTTTTGTCTAAACTGTTGCAACACAGAAAAGAAAGACACTGTAGGAACAGACTGAGCCTTTATACGCCTGTATGAGCTATGAAACAAGACATCAGCATATAAACAGTGACGCGGCACAACAGCAGTCTTGCATTTGTAGACATTTTGTGTCTCCTTTTAGACATTTCCTGTCTCTTTGTAGGTGTTTTGTCAGTCTTTTTTGTGTTTGTAGGCATTTTGAGTCTCTTTTTTTTTAGACATTTTCTGTCTCTTCGTGGGTCTTTTGCCTCGCCTTGTATTTGTGTATCTTCTGTGTCTTAAGATATTTTGTGTCTCTTTGTAGGTGTTTCTTGTCTTTGTCGGGATTTTGTGCCTCCTTTTAGATGTTTTGTGTCTCTTTTGGGGCATTTTGTGTCTTTTTAGACATTTTCTTTCTCTTTGTAGGTGTTTTGTGTGTCTTTTGTGGTATTTTGTGTCTCTTTTTGGGCATTTTGTGTCTTTAGCGGTGAGGAACATCGACTCTAATTTGCTCTTTAGAATAATTTACCTCCACAGCAGCATCACAGTTTGCAGATAAAC
>NW_007578337.1:94456-97872 GCF_000690725.1 Stegastes partitus
ATTCCTGTAAAGACACCTATTTTCTCCCAGAATACATTTGTTTGTAACTTATTACAAGCAGACTTTTTCCATTTATTTTACTGCTTCACTGTTGCTTCTTTTCAACTAACCAATCGTATATTAGATGACTCACCACAATAACAGCGCCTGAATTTTACAGCCTTTTTCTTTTTTTGTTTTTTTGTGAAAATACCATATTTTGCTCTGGGGACCACATTTGGTTCGAGACCTGGCTGGACCACCAAAATGTAATCAACCGTCTTTCAGTACAAATGATTTCATCAAGCTCCAGCTCCGACTCCCAAAAGTTATGTTGCAGCAAGCAATCTATTCATAATAGAGAATAAAACTGCATAAAAGACTGAAACTAGGTGAAACATAGTCACAAAAATAAGAAACCACTAAAAAAGAGCTCCCAAAAGCCACTGAAAATATGTATGTCTTGAGAATTTCCTTAAAAATGTCCATTTTTATTGTGGGAGGAAGATTAGTTTAAAGCTTTGGAGCAGACACTACAAATATTCAGTCTCCAAAACAACTTGAGAGGCTTAGAGTTAGAGAGGTGGCTGGAAAGTACCTGGGTCCATGCATGGCTTGAAAAACAACTAAAAGAAAACCAATTCTGTACTTGAACCAGTGCAGGGATGCTAGCACAGCAGCAATACTTTCTATTTTTTTGATTCCAGTTAGCAGCATTCTGTACCAGCAGCGTGGTTAACACCTCGGTACGGTGACTTACAGTAATTGAGTCATGAGGAGATAAGATGGAATTACATTACAGGAAATAAAGCCTCAGAAAAAACATAGCAAGCAACACATCAGAGGAATATCTGACAAGGTTCTCGAGATGTTTGTGTTTAGTTTTATCTAGAAGCCACTGGAGCTGATAAAGACGCACAAACTACAAACTTTTTTCAGTCAAAAGCAGATATCAGGTGGAGAATAACTATTAAAGCATGTTGTAAAATGGTGGAAGGTGACGCAAAAACAACGAAGAAGAGTAGAAACGCTTCACATACTTCCTAAAAGCAGAGACGACCTGCGTTGTGTGAACATTTGTTGATTCAAAAGCAGCAAACCCACACACTGTGATAATAGTCTCTGCTCCCTCTGCAGTCGTTCATGTTAATGATTCTGTCTCCAGAGTTTTTTTCTTTTTGCCGAAAGCGGAAGCAGAGACTGTGGCCTGCTTTTTCGGGTCACGTATAATATCCTTCAGTCGCCGAATTCATCTCGGCTCACGTTTAAGTTGCTCCAGTTCTGTCACACGTGTCCAAACAGAGACAAATGTGTGTGTTGTTTTCTATAGTGCAGTGCATTGTGAATCAGAAAGACTGAAGTTCTCTTTTACATCGTTACTTCTTTGGTCATTCCAGTCTGTGAAATCTAGTTTTAAGGAGTGGTTCTGCCTGTGTTTTGTGACATATTTTGCATTTTATGACTTACTACAAACTTGTTGGGAATCAAGTTTAGCAGGAAATTATGGTTTGTTATGAGACTGAGCTTTTTTTTTTTGACACTTTTCCCCTTTGGTGTGGTTGATTTGGGCAGATCTGAATACAGGAATCTCGTTTGAGNGAACATCGACTCTAATTTGCTCTTTAGAATAATTTACCTCCACAGCAGCATCACAGTTTGCAGATAAACTCCAGCAGGTTCTATCAACTCACAGTGTGAAGTTAAGTTCAGCCAAATCCTGTACAAGAAGAGATTTTTTTTGCAATTTGTGTAATAATTAGAATTTTGACTTTCATGTGAAAAGTCTGACACAATATAATGTCACCTGCTGTAACGTGTCAGTTTCAGCAGCAGGATTGTAGAATACATAAAAACCTGATGAGTATGAAATGTGATCTTTAGCTTTTCAGGAATCATTGACTGCTGTCGTTTTGAACGAACACTTACTGCCACATAAAGTACTCTCACATGTTAGGAAAACTACATCATCGGTGTGTGCCTGACTTTTCTGAAATGAGAGTTAATGAGTTTCAAAATTACCTCCGTTAATAGAGGAACTTGTAATCCTTTAATTGAGGTTAAAGCTGCAAGACCATCCGCGTGTCAGTGAAACAGTGAATCTGAATACCAGTTCTTTCAAAGGTCAGACTCAAACCGGGGCGGCTTTCAGATCGTACAGATATAGAGCAGAGAAGCTGAGGAACAAAAGCTCATCCAGCACAAACTTCTCTTACTGGGGACCTTTGTGACTGGCCTTAAAACACAAATGAGCTTTCAGGAGCATTTCAAAAGAAAATATACAATTCATGGCAGTAATTTCACTCAGTAAAGACGACTGGTCCTGCAAACTTTCAAGGTGCTCGTTTCCAACATTTGAACAAACCCATTTTAAATTTCTTGCATTGAAAATCAAACTCTTTGCAGGTTCGATCGCACACAAACACATTTCACAGCTGCAGCCTTTTACTGAGTGTTAAGGGTCAGACGAAGACTTTCTGAAGGTTCTCTCAGATGAGGACCTAATGGACACATAAACGCTCTGAAGTGCTCGTTGAAAGGCTGAAAGACAACAAACTCAGCCGTCGTGCATGGGAGGGAACGGGTCTCTCTGCTCACGCTGCTTTAACTGATCAAGGTTTTGGTCAAATTATTTTCTGCACCGACTGCTTAAGCAGCACTTTCATACTTTTATACTTCAGCTGGAACACTTTGGGCACTTCACCTTTTTTTTTGTTTTGTTTTTTTAGAGAAATTACTGGACACTTGTGGAAATCGTGCTCTTGTAGACAAGATGAGCAGCACTTTTATTTCTGTGCAGTAAAGGAGAAGCTGGAGTTTGAGGTGATTAGCTTAGCATAGCGCATAAACTAAAACTGGTGGGGCAGATATTGTGGCGTCTTTAGAAATTTAAAAAAGATGCAGACATGCTTTGGCAAATTGGAGTAGTTGTATTGAATTTTTGGCACCTCCTAGAGAGGTTTTACCCAACTCCAAAATGATAAGAATAGAGAATAAGAGTAAAGAGTTTTGTTAATTAATTGACTTCAACATAACAGACGTTTTTGCTAATCTAGCGATCAGAAAGGAAACTGCACAGATTTGTGTCAAATAAGGCAACACAGATTTATTGTTTTTACTGTATGCATGCTTTCTGTTGTACAAAGTCCAATGCAAAACCAAGTGCTGATAATTTCATGTAAACAGATTCATAAACCAAGCGCACAGATTGACAGACTGTAACCAAACATTCATGATCATTACTTCAGTGTAAAAATCGCAATTTGCAACATGTGAAATGATCCTCAAACTCATCCATCCATTATCTATACACCACTTAATCCTCACTAGGGTCACGGGGGGGCTGGAGTCTATCCCAGCCGACTTAGGGCGAAGGCAGGGGACACCCTGGACAGGTCACCAGTCTATCACAGGGCTACACTTAGGGGAGAAAGAAAGGT
>NW_007578337.1:100124-165172 GCF_000690725.1 Stegastes partitus
AAGAACACCAAATCCTTCAACCAAGATGAAAATACAACCCCTCCAGCAGAATGATAATGAAGACAGCCGGACCATTACGTACTACAGAACGGGTTGGATAAGTGAGAGTACCAGTTCAAACACACTATTACGACGATATTTGCCATAAGAATGCAATATTTTGAAAATCACTACAGACCCAACTCGTGAATATTGTTAAACCCATTTTGTCTTGAGCTGATAAAACTTCCGAGGCAGCAGGAGGGCTCAAATTGTTATTGAGTTTTGATTAAGGTTCCTAACAACTAATGTTACCCGTTGATTGAATGGAAATTTAAATTAAAGTCGTCCAGTGGTCTAAAAGAAAAACAGTCAAAACTGAGCACAATTTATCCGAAAAAGGCTTTAATCATGTCATTGCTTTTAAGAGCCTTTGAAACCATTAATCACGTTCGTCAGGAACTAAATCGCTTCTCAGATGGTTACATATTAATCCCATTGAGAGGTTTTAAGCCAGTTTATTCTGACAAAGCCTGCATAGATTTTTGATTGTCTCACCTTGCTGGTTTACAACATCCGTACGTTAGCAGCTGTGTGTTAGTTTCATCAACATTTTCCATTAGGAAATATTAATATTTACTTAAACTGACTCGAATATTTGCTGCAGATAACAGCTTTTTAATCATTTAGTCGATAAGCTGCGCACATCCCATGTTTTCCGACAATTGAGATCAAGTTTAACTTCACATATTGTCTGTTTTTGATATGAACTCAAACTGTTAACAGCCAGAATAAGCTACAGATCCAGCCAGACGACTATACAAGCCTCTAACTCTGCTGTGTGCAGAACCAGAGGAGAGGATTGATCTTGTTTTAACCATAGTTTGGTCTGGATTCATTCACATGTCTGTAAAATGTAAATATGAAAATCTAGACTCGTGCTAAACAAGCTGGGAAGCCACCGTACATGTCAATGACTGAAGCAGCGAGTCCTTTAAATAGCAAAACCAATGTTCTGCTCACTGTTGTTGCTCGGGGCTAATAATAGCCAATCTTGTTTGCCAGGGACTGAGTAGTTTTTTTTATTTATCTGCAACACTTCACTATAATTACTCTGCAACTTCATTAACTCAAACAGCAAATGAGAAGTCTGGAATTTCAAATTACAGCCTCGGCAGAGAGGTCTGCCGTTGCCACACCAACAGAAGTACCCTATTACTTTTGGGATTTTTAGCAGCTGTCGGCTAAAATTAGGAAACCTCGCTATCGTTTTAAATTGTTGGTTTTTAAAAAAATATCTTATCTATCCCTGTTGTGTCTCAGCTTGCTTTGGAGTGGATTGAGGCAGCAGGTCGTGACAATTTACAGGATAGTTGTTTTTGTTTACCACTTTATGAAGACAAAACTGAATCAGAGACGGCTGGTGGACGGAGGAGAAGCTGTACATCATCGTCCATTCATTCTTACTATCGATGTGGTCCCCAGTTTTGGATCCCAGTGGAGGATCAGTCAGATGTTATGATGAAGTCGAATGAAGTTGAAATCAAAGGAAAAACCAACATGAAGTGTCTCAGTGAGGTGTTGGGCCGTGACGTGCCACCAGAGGATCTCCAACACATCATTTCATGTCTCTGAAACTCTACTAAAAGGGAACGAACACCGTTTACAGCATGATGTTGCTAAAAACTAGTGGAGAGACGAAATAAAACAAATTAATCTAATTATTAGAGGCTTTGTAATTAATTAATCTCGATTATTCGCATTTTTATTCAAATATTTGACACAATAAGCAAAGTTTTTGGTTGACGACTGAATCAACGAAAAGACACATACGTTAAGAAAAAGATGACTTATGTAGCACTGAATGAGTCTTGACAGCCAGTGAAGCTGGTCTAAACTCGATGCTTCCATCACTCCACATGTGCTGATCAAGAAAGCAAATGAAGACAGGAAAGAAATCCCAAAAGAAAAAAGGAAAAAAAACAAGACAGGATGCAGTAAAACACCTATAATGAAATGAAATGAAATGAAATGAAAAGAAAATAAAACCAAAGATGAAGAATATTGGAAAGATGAGAGAAAGGAGAAAAAGAAGAGGAAGAGTCACAGGAGACGGGAGGGACAGAAATCAGCAGATGTGGAAGCGGTGAAGGCAGAGAAAAGTAAAAATTATTATTCTTATTGTTACACAGTTTGCACCCAACCATGCTCTTATCCAAGCTGCCTCATGCATCTGTCAGTTTCTCACTTCCCATCCATCGTGTAGTCTCAAGCGATGAGGCGCAGCGTCACCCGCGAGCTCATCTGCATAAACTAGACTTGACTTCAACTTCATGCAAATTTGGCAAACTTTGGCAAAATCGCGCCAGTGGACACGTAGCATCAGGTCTTGACAAGAAAAAAAACGTTCTGCCGAACAAGCCAACAACACAGTATTATCTTTCTTGACTTCGCTCAATGCATCCTGTGCATCTTCCTCGCAGCTGGCAAACAAACTTTAGGTACATTAGCGCCACCTACTGGCTGGAGTGTGTGGATCAGTGTTACCGGTGTGCCAGAAATTAGGAAACGCGTTGTTTTTTCTGTAATTATTTAATTGAAAGTCCTACTAAAAACATCCATCCATCCATTATCTATACACCGCTTAATCCTCACTAGGGTCATGGGGGGCTGGAGTCTATCCCAGCCGACTTAGGGCGAAGGCAGGGGACACCCTGGACAGGTCACCAGTCTATCACAGGGCTACACTTAGAGACAGACAACCAAGCACACTCACATTCACACCTACGGACAATTTAGAATCACCAATTAACCTCAACATGTTTTTGGACTGTGTGGGAGGAAGCCGGAGAACCCGGAGAGAACCCACGCTGCACGGGGAGAACATGGAGACTCCACGCAGAAAGATTCCGACGCGAACCGGCAACCTTCTTGCTGCGAGGCAACAGTGCTACCAACTGCGCCACCTTGCAGCCCCTACTGAAAACATAAATCCACTAATGGTCAGGTCATTCCCATTAAAATTCAGATTGTTAGACAAACATGATCCTTCCATAATCCATCTGAGTGTTTGCAATATGCTAAAAAAAGAAAAAAATAAATAGATGTTAAATACAACATTTGCTGAATAACCAAAAGATCACAAAAGCAGCAGAGCAACGAACGAGAGCAATCACAGTTAAAGACAAGCTCACTTGGCGGTTTGTAAAGTCAACAAGGAGCTTCGTTCTGATCATGTTATACAACAGGAACACTTTCAGCGCGACCACACACCCACACACACACACACACACACACACACACACACACTTTCCACCAGCTGCAGTAATAGCACCCTAATCATAAACAAATATAAGGTTGTGTTTCCATAGAAATGTGACATCGTTGCCATGGCACAAAGACAAAACGACTATTTTCGTCCTGAAGGGGATAACTGCAGGCCAGTGGAGAACCTGGACGTCTCCTCCTCCTTCTAAATGTCAACAACAAAAGGCAGTTGTGTTTTTTTTTTTTTTCTCATTGATTGTACAACAATGTTGGCGAAATCACAAAGTATTGTACCGACTGACACCTGCGCATGGAGGGAAATCACACTAATTATTCATGACGCCGCATGAAAAACAACCAAAGAAAGACGGCAATGTGAGGAGCTTTCTTCGACCTTTTCAGGCAGTAAGTTAGAAAAAAGTAGGTTGAATGCACTAATGCTGATTGTGTCTCAATAAAGAGTGGAGTATGACATCGACGCGGAGAAGTCACTCACAGATAAATAAAGACGAGCAGATGGTGTTGCGGTGAATGTAGAAAAGTCTTTCCAAGGTGACTTTAAATTAGTGTGAATCATGACTGACAGTAGAAACTTTCAGCGACATTATAAAGGATTTCAAAGGTCACAGTGGGCTGCTGACTGTCATATACATACACTGCAGAAAGATTAAAGAAAGGTGAGAAACGGCTAAATTCAATACATTATAAGTTTTCTTTAACTGAAATCTACAATAAACTAAGAATAATGAGAGTTTTCTTCCTTTTTGCTGTTCACAAAAGAACCTGGATAACCCTAATCTTATGAGAAGCTTTAGTTTTTCTCAAACAAAAGCTGCTTTGGTCCAAAGTGAAAAGCATATTTTTCACAATAAAGGTTGTAAAATCGTGCATTGCCAACATTTTCACCCCAGAGACTGAAGTTCTGTATGAAATTATTCTTCTGAGCTTCACTTTTACACTTTGTTGGATTCTTAGTTGCTGTTTTCGCTTCAATTAAGGCTAAAACTAAAAGACTAAAAGACTAAAACTACTTGTTAAGTTTAGGAAACGATCATGGTTTGGCCTCAGTTCATTCAGTCATAGACTCATCTATTTGCAATAACATACTATTTATTACCTCTGTGCAGTAACACACTATGTAATACATTGTTTATTACAGTTTAATTTCTTAGGAAAAACACATTTTACATTTATTTCTACTATTTTTTTCTACTTATAAAGGACATTTCTACTTACATAGGACATATCTTTCTAGTTATGTTTATATTTTTTGCTCATATTTTCCACTTACGTTTGTATTTTTTGCTCATATTTTCTACTCATGTCTATCTATATATTTTGTACTGTTTATATTTCTCACTTTGAATGGGAGGAACTGTAACTTAACCAATTTCCCCACAGGGATCAATAAACTATTCCTGATTCTGATTCTAAATCATGTAAATGTTAACTCCAAACTTTGCTCTTCATGGCCTTTCCTTCTACTGCACAGTTTGTTTTTCTTTTATAAAACATGAATTAAAATGCAATTTAGTTGTATAGGGGTGCGATTTTTGGAAGGCAGTCTGACTTTTGTGCTGAAGGTGATACCACATATTCTGGATAATATGCACAACATCAAATTATAAAATATACTTAAAATCACATCTGTGGTCATTTTTAAATGAGTGTAAAGTTAAACTACTGGCTTGACTCACATTAATGCAGATGGCAGTAACTCCTGACTTGGCGATTTCAAGGTTAACAGACAAATAAGTCTGAATGAAACTCAATAAAGAGAATTTCTACATGTCTAGATGACACCAGTGGCTGTATTTTACCATGTAGACTGTTGCAGCCCATTAAACAACAGTCGTATCTCTTCTCTGGTGTCTGATTATTGCCGTTCTTCTTTATCAAACAGAACTCGCGACTGAAATCACATCACTTTGATAGGCTACATTTAATCAGCAGCTTAATGAGCACCAACCGGCGGCAGCAGAGTGTTTACGTAGCCGCTGATGAAAGGTGAGAGATCTGGTTCCTCTCTGGCTTTTTTCCAAAAGATCAAAGGTGGCATTTAAAGAAGTGATTTCTTGTTGAAACTAATTATTCCGTCAGATCTGCGCTGAAGTGGCCTGAAGGATTCATCCTCACCTGCACGGAGGAGGTGAGCTGCTCTTAAGTCTTTTAGTCCCGTCGGGACAAACAAGTTGGGTAGAAATGAAACACAAGACAGAAGACTCTTCAGGTCACACAAATAAGGAGTTTTAGACAAACTTCTTACATTTACATACCTTTAAAACCGTTCTGCTGTAGTTTTTGGGACAGTTTGTATAAATATTAAGTGCTGGCAGCTTCTCGAACATCGATAAATAAAGTACTAGAACCTGCAAATCTCAGCCACATTTGGTCAAAGATGGAGTTGCTTCACCACTTACAAAAAAAACCTCTGGATGAAACTAAATATAGAATACAGTGGGATGTAATTAGTAGATCTACTGTTTTTAATTTAATACGGACACAAAAGATTTGAATGAGCATCGCCGCGGTTTAATTAATTTCACTGACCTGATGTTAAATAAGACCTATTCAGAGGATGTCTCGGACAAGTCTGGAATACAATGGGACATAATAAGAAGTTATATTTCTAATCGCTGAAGAGAGGAAATGTTGAGGGAAAAATAGTTTTTTTTCTGCAAGAATGAACAAAATATTTAAGAAAAACTATTCAGCAAAAACAAAAAAAGTGGCTGAATGAAATAGGAGCTTTTCATAAATCTGATTGTTTCTGCAGTTTGTGAAAAAGCAGAATGAATAAAAATCCTGCAAAGGAAAGCACTCATGTAGAACGAACCACTAATTCCGAGTAAATATACTCCTGCAGTTGTGATAATTAAATTTCACACGTGTGATTCACTCATAACAGAGTGGCCACTTGAGTGAGGTTCCCTGAAATTGCCTCTCGAGAAGGATTGTTCAAAAACAGGGACGTGATTCATGACGAACGGACCAGAAGCTTTGTTGTCTAAGCCGAAACGGAGACATGTTTGGTAGATGAGTCATAAATAATTTATCAGTTTATTGGTCCCTGTAGGAAACTTCTGTCAGCCTGTAGGTCAAACACAGCAACAGGGACTTTTTGCTCAAGGACTCTTTCGTAAAGCAGATGTTGGTCAACACTTGTCTCCAGATTCATTGGTAATCTGACTGAATTGAGCTCGTGGCCTTCATGAATCCACACAACAGCCAGTTTCTGTTGGGACTTAATTCCTGGTGTTGTGTGAATTCCCACCTCAACGGACTCTAAGCACAAATAAAAATGGACATGAGAGGGAATTTTCAAGTGTAAAAAGCAAAAAAAAAAAAAGGAGCATGAGCTAAAATATATTTAGAAATAAGACAGAACCAGTTATACCAAGAGGAGCCAACAGGAGGAGCAGTCTGGGTAACTTTAGGTGTTGAAATCAAACGTGGCTGATTGTGGGGGGTGTAAACTAACATTGTGGCGATTCATTTCATATCTGTGGACGAAACACTGGACACAACAAGTCACTTATGGTAGAGTTGATGTTTGGTTGTTGGTAGGGTTCCGTCTAAGCTGCTGGTTTCTGGGGTTATTGGATGCTAAGTAGAGATGTCTGCAATATACTAAAGTGCAGGATCATTTCAGAAGTAAACGTTGGCCGCAAGACGGTGACAAACTCACAGAAAAGTTGTCAGCACGCTCTCATGTGTAACTCAAACAGAAATACAAAGAGGGCAGGTTAAGAGACAGACAGGGCTGCAAAAGACCTCATGGACACCAAGACTATCCACCAAAGCAGAGATGCATTGACCGAATGTCTTTTTTGAGTTTCTATGATAACTTACTGAGGATGAGGTGCTCACTGGCTGTGCTTTGTCAAGTCAAGGTGCACAATATGATTATTTACACGCTATTTGGTCTCCTGGCTAGCTTTAAGGCAAATATAGAACCAATAATGTGTTTTGTTGGTGCTGCTGCAACTACTTTTGTGTGCATGTAATATTTAAACTTTAAAGGCCCATTTTTAGTTGTGGTTTTGTATCTTTCTGTAAAGTAGTGCAGGAAGGATGTCCCATCCAGATCCTAAGCGATTCTGAAGTGACTCCTGAATCTTTTCACACCTGCCGTCAACAACGACAAAAAACAAAACCTGATGTTCCGCTAAGATGTTGGGTCACTTCATCCAAGCTTCATTTAACACTTATTCGCTGTCCTCAGGTCAGTTAGCTTCATAAAAGTCTCCATCACGGTGCTCCTTTACTAGCTAAACTCCTATAATGCGCTCTGATTGCCAACACAGACTTGAAAAGGCTCCATCTGGTGGGATAAACGAGGTACTACAGCTAATCGACAATATTCGTTGTATTTTTTGTTTAAGAAAAAGGTACCAAGTATTAGCAGATGCTATTTGGTCTGGTCATCATAACAAAACTAGTATCTCAAATGTGCAATAACTAGCCAGTTGACTGGAAACATCTTTTTTTTTGGTGGCAGTCATAGTTGCTGGAAAAAGGTAAGAATTACAGATTTTCAGTGCAGTTGGTTGAAAGCCATGCGGATGCACACAGACATGTAGTTTTTATTGTTATACTACATTTGTGGTCCACTTGGAAGAATCTGTTTCCATACGTGTGCAGTTGATCATGTCTACGTATTCTATGCATTCACACCACAGAATGTCCACTACTGCCCTGGAAGCAAAGTCATCATGCAAACACAATATTTCAGCTTCACATTGACGTCACAGATTTGGGGAGAAGACAAAAATTACGTCATGCGGACCTCTTGCATTCTTACAACCACAGAATGTATACCACTGGATCAAGCCTATAGGGTTAATCCAAGTAACCGTACAAAGTTCTGTCTTCTGGTTTTCAATAAGTCCCTGCCTGAGATGGAATTTGCTTTTTTATCTCAGCCACATTCTTTACGACTTTATGACCGTAGTTCCAATTATGGACACTTTACACAGTAGATGCAGCAAATGAACAATAGCAGAGTTTGTACCCTGCAAAAATAAGTCAATGAACTCTGTAACACACACGATAACACAGAATACAAGAGTTCAGTGTGCAGTTTGAGAAGATAGGGAGTATCAAAAGAGTTAAAGGCCAGCGTTACTCATCACAGTTTAATCCCGCAACCATGCAAATAGCACCTCAACACCAACTGAATATTTATCCATTCATTATTCTTAAACTGACACAAACTCACACATGAAACACGATTATTTAATTTACTTACTGTTTAGACACCTGATTCACAGCATTTGTTTCATTGTGCATCACTTTTTCAATTATTTCTCTGCTTGTTTTCCTTGTGCATTTCTCAGATATACTATAAATTCAGCTTTACTCATCAGTTCAGTTTGAGAATATTCTTATTTTCTCCCTCCAGTATTTTTATCACGCGTGCAAATGACCTGAACCCAAAAACAAAATCTCTTCTCTGGGGTCTGTTAGAAAGCGATGGCTCGAGGCAAGGTGGGCGAAGGTGGCTACCTTTAGCCATAGTAAATATTTCATGACAACACACACACAATGCTTTTGTAATGAGTTCACACCACGAGGGAAATAATAAAAAAAAAAAAAAAAGCCCAACAGACAGGCCACATGTAACTGTGACATTACGCAATACTCAGACAGTCAACTGGATGTGAGCAATCGCTTTAGGAAGAAGTTTCTGTTGCGGCAGAGTGATAGCCAGATCTGAAGGAGCCGACGCTGAAAAGAGCTTTTCCAGATCAAAGCGGAAATCCTTAAAGAGCACGAAATTGGTGCAAATTGCTGTGGCATGACTGGAAACTCAACCAACTCATGGTGGGAGGGGGAGGAAAGAGGTAGAGAAAGAACATGAAAGAGAGGAAGAGAAGGAGCGATAACAATGTGCCTGTCTGCATTGATGTTTGGTGTTTTACTCGAGGACTGAACTTCCACTGAATCAACAGATGCATACGTGTTTTCTGGTGAAATGTATGTGAGATGATCATGAGTGTGCATCTAATTGTTCATGAGTGCAGAAGACAGAAACAGATAAAGAGAGGGAAGATGTAGAGAGCAGTAAAAGTGATGTTTCCTACCTCGAGTAGCTTCACCCTCACTTTGTTGTAAGCTTTCAGCCAGCGAACTTTGGATGGAGAACACGGTGGAGGGCCATCCTCGAAGAAACTGAGAAAGATCAAGAAGAGAGCTTTTAGAAGGAGAATTCAAGAACTCTTCTTTGACCGTCCTGAACTCGAGAAATAACCTTCCTCTCACGTCAGCCTGATCCCAGCTTCACGTCTTAAGATGCTCTTTTTTATCTCTTGCTGCACTGATTTTTATTTGTCGAAAATATTCAGCTCTTGAGACAAGAGAACACTGGGTTGGCTTGTAAATAACAGAAATGTGTTAATTATGTGAATGTTAAATTTAAGTCTCAACTCTGTGTGTTATAGCTGCGCTCTTGTGTTACTTTAAAGATCCATGTCACAAATTCACTAATAAAGTGTTTTTAACCTTTATGAGTGTGTCTCTGAATCCTTTCAGACTTGCAGGGGGCTTGAGGAAATGAAGTTTGAAGTTTTTTGGATGAGCAGCAGCCATTTTTGTAGTCTTTTTGTTACTGACTGTAATGTCTACTTTGGCTAATGCACCAGTTTTGAAACCCACTCACACAGACCAATATGTGCTGTTTGACTCCCACCACCCACTGGAACACAAGCTGGGAGTCATCAGAACCCTACAACACCGGGCCCAGAACGTGCCTACCAGGACAGCAGGAAAGGAGGAGGAACAAAAAACATCGGAACAGCACTCAAAACCTGTGGCTACCCAAGCTGGTCTTTCATCAAATCCTCTACAAAACCCAGAGGAGACGGAGAAGAAAAGACCAAGACACAAAACAACAAAGTCATCCCCTATGTTGCAGGAGTTTCTGAAAAGCTAAGGAGGATTTTTAACAAACACAACATTGCAGTTCATTTCAAGTCCACAAACACCCTGAGACAGAAACTGCTTCGCCCTAAGGACAAGACACCGAAACATAAACAAAGCAACGTGGTGTACGCAGTCCAGTGCAGGGAGGAATGCCCAGACCTGTACATCGGGGAGACTAAACAACCGCTCCACAAGCACATGGCTCAGCACAGACGATCCACCTCCTCAGGACTCAGCAGTCCACCTGCATCTCAAGGACAAAGGACACTCATTTGAAGACAACAAAGTATAGATTTTGGCCAGAGAGGACAGACGGTTTGAGAGAGGAGTGAAAGAAACCATCTATGTCAAACTGGAAGACCATCATTTAATAGAGGTGGAGGTCTGAGGCATCATCTCTCACCTGTTTACAATTCAGTCCTGAGATCTCTCCCCAGGAAGATGAAACCACATTCACACCGAGCCACAAAAGACCCTAACAAACCCCTATTGTGGCAGGGGGAGCACTAACGACTCACATAACGAGGGGGAGGAGCAACAAACCCCCAACTGAAACCAAAACTCAGGTGTTAATGACTCCTTTAGGATATAAGTATCTGGAACTCCCAACTAGTCAGTCAGAACTGATGAAGCCTCTTGGATGAAGGTGGAACGTCTTCAAGGAACCTCAAGCAAGTCCAGTTGCTACGATTAATCTACGAGAATAACCATGACCTGGATGACTGAGAATCTTCACAGACATGCACCAGTTTTGTTGCTTTTCCATGTAGCTGTGGTGGTGATTTTCCTAATGCGATGGTGCATCACAGTTAAGCAAATTTATACTTTTGTTTTTCTTTTCATCTGTTCGGAAGGAAGTTTTATTCCATATTTTTTTTACATGCACAATAAAGATTCGGCAAGAAGCTTCTGTGGTCGAATCACACTTGCATGTTCTCACTGTGCAATTGGTCTGGTAGGTTATTTAGTGCTTCAGAATGAGATGCTCACGGTGTTCCTCACTTTTCTTTAATTTTTCTCTCACACCTGAAGTTGACAATTTGCCGACGTTGTTTTTTGTCACTACTCTCTGACCTGTTCTGACTCAGCAGTAACCTGCTACAAGATGCAAATGTCATGAGTTGTCAGTGCTGCAACAACGACGTAACCCCCCCTACAAGCTTTTCACAATCTAACTCTGTTAAATGTCGGTTTTTGCTATGTCAGTTAAGCTCACAAAATCTGCTCAATGCTTGAAACTCTTGAACTTTAAATACGAAACCCCACATCTATCACATACCAGATTTTAGTCTGATTCCGGTTGTCATGGCTGTCCAAGGCCGGCTTGGGAAGGATGACTGAGGAGTCCTTCAGGTCCTTGTTGGAACCGGGCTCTGGTAGGGCATGGAGCTCCTTCTCAGCCTCCTCCTCTTCTTCTTCCTCATTCCAGGTGGACGGCTGGCTGTGGAGAGGTGGGCGAGCGTCGGCTGGGTGGCAGGACTCAGGGTGTCGGCGCTCTTCGGGCTCGGAGCTGAGCTGGGAGCTGACCGGGCTCAGGTTGCCCGATGAGTCGAAGTGGCTGCTGTCAGGCGGACTGTGGAGCGATGGGATTATCATTTAGAATACTGTTGTGACCTGGGAAATAATCACGTGGCAAAATAACTACTGCAGAATGTAAAAGTTTAATTCCAAAATTCAGTTTAGAAAACTGCCACTTCATGTGTCTTTGCAAATCACAGATAGGAAGAAAATGATGACAGATCATAGATTTCACTTTGCTTTGAGTCAGAAACAGATTGACAACTGTGAATGGCAAGCCTTGATTTTGGAATTAAACGTTTCATTTCGGTGCAGCTCAACTCAGTTCTTAAGCCTCTGAACCCCGAACCCAGACAGACTGTTCCAAAGACATGTTATCTTTTTTAAAACGACCAAAATGACACCTTTTATCAGAGCCAGAAACCGAAAAAACAGAAAGAATTGCTGGATTATTCAACTTTCTGACAGCTCTTGAACGAGCAATGTGTGATTTTTTTAGTTCTGTCGGGAAGCAAATCTTGATATTTCATCAATTTTACTTAGTTTCACATTTTAAAAAACTGTCAAAAATAAAAATTTAAAACTAATTTTAAAAAAATAAAAATCCTGCACTTCTCTGTGGAACTGAGAAGCCATGTGTGACTCAGTTGCAAGAAAAACAGAAATTCTGCAATTTTTTAGCTGAACTGCAGACTGTGTTTACACAGAGCAGATAATATGGAAACAAATAAGAAAGGCCATCAGTAAAATGTTTACAGGATGTAGAGCCATCATTTTTCCAACATCCCCAACACCTGAGTGCATTGAGACGAATGCTGTGTGTCTTGAACCCAGTTTTTGTTCAATATTTGTAAAAAAAAATATTCAAAAAAACAAACTTTTGATTGTTCTTTTTCCAGTTTTATGACATTATAACTTTGACATGCTGCACAAAACACATTTCCATGGTTGTGCTGTTTCCGTAGAGGTGCAGGATTTTATACTGCAATGAAAAATGAGCCCACAGTGAGGAAAAACGCAACAGGAGCAACATAATGCTTGGGGTTCAGAAGGTTAATTCGTGGTTAATAAGGGCTTAAAGCAAACTCACAATCACAACATCTATAGAAGAAGACATCACAAAACAAGGAACACTAACAGGGTTCAGTAGGGTAAGTTAAAGACAGGATTTGTTCACAATAATGTCAGGAGAAGACTGAAATCAGGACTGGCAGATTAACAGCTGTCTCAGAAATGCATGAATAATTAAAGTTATTCACATTTTAAAAGAATCTGTGAGTGCAAGATAAAGAGACAACCTTTGCAATTCGCCTGCTTTACTGCTTCTACCAGAGCCGTAAAATGTTAAATACTTGGAATTCTTTAACCTTTTAATAACATTTAAACTAAAAGGTTAAAAAATTCGACGTGCTGAACCTACCTGATAGAAAGCACAAGTCAGTGACTCAGAAAGAAAGAAGTGTGCGGCTGCTGGATGATGGAGACTCTTAAAACAAGGAAAGTGGCTCTGTGCTTTAACTGGCTTGATTTACTTTGCCTTGGTTTTAGGCCAAATTACTTCTCACTGCTGCTTTTATTCCAGCGTCCAGCCGGCCTCGGCGGCCGCGCACTGCCACGCCATCGTCAATCTATCAGAGTGTGATTCATATAAACAAATTGGCCGAGACTTGGAAATAATTCAGAGGAATGCAGGGGAGGGAGGGAGGCGGCGAGGAGGAGCTCTAGAACCGGCCCACAAGTGAAAAGCTAATAAATAAGAAAGCGTCGCTTTCCTCATTCATTGTGCTTCCATCACTGTCAGGGAAGCTATTACTGAGGCGGTGTAAGTACAAAATAACTCCACTACATTTACACTTAATGCTAAATGACAGGTGATCATTTTCTCTTGCTGTGGTCTGATAATGAAAAGTCAGATTTACTGTTTATTCTATGCAGTGTTTAGTTAAAAAAGATCACTCCATTTTTTTTTCTTTTATTCGTATTTCTTTGCATTGTCACTGTTCTGTTAAAATTATTACCTGAGTACCTTCAAAATAGGTCCAAATGATTAAAATCAAATTAAACCTTCTTTTTGCTTGCATTTAATTAAAACATCAATATTGACTGAAAGTAATTATATGATGATTTTTCAGCTAAAACTTCCAGCCCGAATAAGATCGTTTTCCCAGAAGAAGTTGCTAATCATGTCATGTAAACTTTGGTTAAAATCTAGAAGCCTCAAACAGTGCTGTGTGCAGCTTTTTATTGTTGCATTAACATTAAAGATAGTACCCATGTACCTTGATAAATAGGCTAAAGTAGATAAATTCAAAATAAGGTGGTTAAACTGGAATTAAATCGTCTTTTTCTATTTCTCTCTGTCTTTGTTGACAATAGGTCATTAAAAATAATCAATAATTATCAGTACAGACTGGAAATAAACATTGTATTTTGACACATTTCTCAGTTATGAGAACCTACAATTTGTTTATTATAATTTATTATGATTACTAGTTATTGTTAGACATGTAGACCTGTGTACCTTGATACTTGGGCTTAAGAAGTTAAATTCAAAGTGAGGTGGCCAAACATGAATTAAACCTACTTTTATGTTTCTCTCAGTTTCCATTTACATTAAAAATCTACGAGTAAACAATCCAAATCGACTTAAGCAAGCCATTTTATTGTGATAAACTTCTCCTCTTTATCGCCCAGCCCTGTATTCTAAACAGAAAGTTCCTTTTGTCAAATAAGTCTAAAAATGCACAAATATGAAATATATCTTGAAATGTAAAGCTGCAGCGTACGAAAGGAATAAAAGGGTCCAAATGAATCTAAACAAATTCTGGAAATTGAGGAAACAATGGGAAAGGAGGAGCAGGAAAGATGCTAAACATTTATCTACACTAGCATGATAAATGAGCAGTGACATTTATCATATAAATTATACTAGCCTTTTCGCGGCTTCCTTTGTCAATAGATCCTTTGGTTGTTTCGTTCCCAAATCTGCATGCACGGTGTCAGGCGCTTCGCTCTTATCTAACTCACATGTGGTGATCGTTACTTGAGGTTTATCTAAACTCTCTGTTCTGGAAACTGATTTGGAAGGGAGGCCGGACAGCGGCGACTGTGCTAAGCTATCGCAGCTGCCCGTTCTTGAAGTTTCAGTTGGTCCTTCTGTATCACTGGCATCTGCACTTCCAGTATCTCCAGAACCCGGTGAAGGTTTGTCAGATTCCGGCTCACAAACTTCATCAGTAGGTTTTGGACTTTCGGACTGAGGTTGGGCTGCGACCACAGGAGGGGTGGAATCGGGAGAGTCGGAGGTGCTAAACATTGAGCTGAGTTTCATGCCAAACACAGACGGGGCAGGTGTTTCCTCCTTTCCAGTTGACTTTTCATCCTGGAAAATACCAGCTGAAAGGGTTTTAAAACCAGAAAAGAGCCCACCGTCTGTCTGCTGTAGTTGTGGTGTCTTTGCGGCAGGAGCTGGAGATGTTGAGGTGGAGAAGAGGGATCCAAGAGTTGATGTGCCTTCAGCAGCTACAGACATAAAACCAAATTTAGGTGTGGATAGACCTGGTATGTCAAATATGCCCTTAGTTTCTGGTGCAGCATTGTCGGACACTGCAGTAGCTGGACCTTCTGAATGCTGAGCGTGTTCATCATCCTCTGCTTCTTTCTTTACTGTAGATTCAGTGAGAGAATTTTCTTCTGCCTCTGTTTTGTCTTTTCGTTCTGCCTCTTCCACTAAACCCTTCTCTGGAATTTCAGCATCCTCAGTGCTTTTCACATGTCCATCTTCACCTATAGACTCTGTTCTTGTCTTTTCTGTGTTTTCAGATTCTGTCACATTTGCAGCAGGATCCCCGTGTTCAGACTCTGTGGCAGACTGTTGAGGTTCCTCAGGTTTTGTTGTCTCAGGACCTTTAAACATACCCAATAGGTCACTGGTAAGAGATTCTGTACCAATGCTGCTTGGAAGGCCAAAAAATGAGCTTTTCTGTTGTTGTTGTTGCTGCTGTGGCTGACGAGGAGCAGGTGATGATCCAAACAGTGAACCAGGTGAACTTGAAAAAAATCCGCCAACAGTTGGTGCTTTAGTTTGCGCGCTTGGAGTAGAAAACATAGACATAAAGCCAGAAAATGGAGCTGGTTCCGGGGCCTTCTGTGGTCTTGGCTGTCTTGGACCGGCCATTCTTGGACCGGCCATTCTTGGACCAGCCATTCTTGGGGGTCCCATTCGTGGCCCTCCCATTCTTGGTGGCCCCATTGCTTGTCCTGGTGGGCCAGGAGGCCTGACCATGCCTGGTCTGGGCTGTTGCTGTGGTGGAGGACCAGCTGGTGCCATTGAGTTGGCACCATCAGTCTTTTCTTCATTAATGGATGAAACCACTGCAACAGAAGTATTACTTTCGGATGTTTTCTCCAATTTCTGTGCAGATTCTGTTACAGTTTCCCCAACCTCTAATTTTGCCTCTGTTGGCTCATTTGCAGTCTCCTCAGATGTGACAGTTCGCTCCTTTGCAGTCTCCTCAGATGTAACTTTCAAGTCTTCTCCAGTAGGTTTTTCTGATTCCGGAATTGCAGTTCCTGCATTCACCACAGTTTCTGTAGTAGAAATCTCTGTTATTTTTATCCCTGTTTCAGCTACAGTTTCATCTTTAGAAGCTTTATTGACATCTGCAGCAGCTGCTTGTTCATCATCAACAACTTTAATTGGTTCCTTTGCTATTGTTTCTACATCTTCAACTGCAACTTTCAAAGCCTCTTCAGGTGATTTTTCTGCATCTGCAGTTTGTTCCTCACCAGCAGCTTTCAATACCTCCTCAGGTGATTTTTCCACACCTGAAATTGCTGTTTGTTCTTCACCAACAACTTTCAAAGCCTCCTCCGATGATTTTTCAACATCTGCAAACGCAGTTTGTTCTTCACCAGCAACTTTCAAAGCCTCTTCAGATGATTTTCCCACATCTGTAACTGCAGTTTGTTCTTCACCAGCAACCTTCAAAACCTCCTCAGCTGATTTTTCAACATCTGCAACTGAAATTTGCTCTTCACCAGAAACTTTCAAAGCCTCATCAGGTGATTTCGCCAAATCGGCAACTGCAGTTTGTTCTTCACCACCAGCTTTCAGTTGTGCCTCAGTTTGTTTGTCTGTCTCTGAAATTACCACCTCCCCATCAATGGCAGCTTTTACATGTTCCGGCTCAACCATATCTGAACTTGTGGTTTTATCATCTACAACACTCTCTGGGATTTGCAAAGTGTCCTCTTTTTCTGACTGGCTTTTGATGCCAACTATATCGGTTTTATCACCAGTTTCTGATTCAGAAACCTTTTTCTCAACATCCACTGACTCCTTTTCGGTGTCTAAATGTGCTTCTTGAACATCTTGGCATGGCTGCTCTACTTGAGGTTCCATTTTACCTGAGGATGTCGAAACAGGCTCAGAGGGTACATTGTCTGAGGTCTCAACATGGCCGTCTTTTACTTCTTCTGAAAGATCTTTTGTGTCTGGGGGTTTCACCTGCTCAGAGTCAATCTCCTCCTTGACAGGAACAGTTATTTCAGGCTCTGTTTTGGTTTCCTCCATGAAAGACATTCCAAATAGACCAAACCCAGATTTAGGTTTGTTACTATCAGAGCTCCCACCAAGTGAAAACACAGAAGATACTTTGAAACCACCCTCTGACTCAGGTGGTTTAGAAGCTGTGGGATGTGCTTCTGGTGGTTGCTGGGTTTGTCCACCAAACATGGAGAAAAGTCCTTTCCCTGAGGTCTCTGAACTGCCAGGTCCTGGCGGTGCAACTGTTGGACCCGGTGGTCGTGCTCTGGGTCCGGCTTGGGGCTGGCCACTAAGACCACCAAACTTGGAAAATAAACCTGCACCGGGGGCTTCTTTAGGTGCAGTGGAACTCGAGAGAATGCCACCAAATATAGAAGATCCAGTGGAAGGTCCTCTTGGTGGGGGACCACCCCCAGGAGGACCTCTGGGACTGGGTGGCTGCTGAGGTGCAGATCCACCAAACATGGAAAACAGACCTTTTCCTGGAGGTTCTTTTGGTGGAGGACCTCTGGGTCGCACACCTCCCACAGTTGGGCCTCTTGGACCAGGTGGTGGCTGACTACTGGATCCACCAAACATAGAGAATAAGCCTTTTCCCTGGGGCTCTTGTTGGGTTTGTGGTGGTGGTGGTGTTTCTTTGGATCCAGGTGAAGATGGTGCATTTGACCCACCAAACATTGAGAGTAACCCTGACCCAGGAGTGTCTTTGGTAGTTGAGCCAGGAAGAATGCCACCAAGTATTGACATTCCAGTTTGGGGGCCACTCTGCTGTGGGGTTGCAGAGGAGCCACTAAACATAGAAAATAAGCCCTTTCCTTGTTGTTCATTGGGCTGCTCAGTATGCTCTTCAACCTTTTCAGCTGAACTATCCTCCTTGGAGACTGTGGTTTCCTCTGTGGGAGGGCTGACAGGACTGGGCTCGGGTTTTGATAAGGTGGCATCCATTTCAGTTTTGTCTTGAAGCTGTTGGACTCCTTCAGGTGATTTTACTTCTGCAGCAGAAGCTACTTCTTTCAGTGACAAATTGTCCTGACACTTAGCTTCTTCTGGGAGTACAACATCTGAAGGTGTGCTTTCATCCTTGTGGGCTTCAAGTTGTACATCGTGCTTTGGTGGTTTGACATCTGAAGTTGTGTTTTCAACCTCACCAGCCAGGTCACTGAGAGGCTTAACTACTTCAAGTGGAGCAATGTCTGGAGCTGCTGGTTTGGTGTCCTCGGACAGTTCAGGTAGTGGCTCAGAAGCCTGAGTAGTCTCTGATTTCACTTCAACGTCTGGCAGGGTAGCCTCTATAGTTGAGCTTTTCTCAATCGGGATCTGCTGCGAGTCTTGTTCATCTGCACGTGCGTGATCTGCTGTTGTCAGTGTAATTGACATGTCTGGTAAGTCAGTCTTGGCTTGCTCTGATTCAATAGATGCCTCTGTGCTACTGATTTCTGTAGCACTAGCCTCCTGAGGTACATCAGACTGTGCAACAATATCAGGTGCAGCATCCTTACATTCTGAAGGTGCTACTGCAATGGGGGTCGTATCTTCTGAAACACTGACCTTTGGAAGTTCAGGCTTGTTACATTCGTTTAATGCATGTTCGTTTGTCTCATCTTCTGGTGAACTCGCTGCTGAGACAAAAATATGGGGCAGTCTAACATACGGTCTCTGTCCTCCTGATTCAATTTCTGCACCATCAAGAGATGTTGCTGAAGAACTAATACCAATGTAGATTGACCTTGGTTGGATAATTTTTTCCGATGATATGTTCGTCACAGAAGAAATCTCACCGAATCCAGTGCTAGCATTAACAGGCTCAGTGGATACAGCAATTTTATCTGTGATGGCAGAAGCCTCTTCTGTAATTGCTTTTGATGTATCCTCTGACAATGTTTTTGAAAGTTCTGCTGAACCACCACTACCTTGAATTCCTTTGGGTGGTGTGGTATCTGGTAGTTTAGTTGGTGAAGTTTCAGGAAGAGACAAATCTTCCCCTTTCATTTCTCTTCCTGGGCTTGCATTTAGTGCTGGCTGTTGTTGCTGATCAACTTGAGGTAGAGATGTTGCAGCATACACTGGCGACTCATCAGAAGTAGTGACCACAGACGAAACAGGTGATGCTTGGGGGCTCAAATCAGTTAAAACGGAACCTTTTTCTCTGTGTTGTGATTCTGTAATTAGTGATGATCTTTGAGCCAGTTCTGTCTGGATGGTTAGAGCTTGATCTTTGGATAATTCAGATGACAAGGGAGCAGCTACTTTACCATCCAGTGTTACTGGACAAGATTCAGTAATGGATTCTGTTTGCACAGTTGGAGATTTAAGAATGTCTTTCCTTTGTGACACATCATAGTCATCTTGTGCCGGTGTACACGGCAGAACACTTGACACATCAGGAATTTGTGGGCTTAAAGCGATTTTCTCTGGCATTTTAATAGCTGGGGTCACTGGGGTGATTTTCTCTTCAGCGTGAACTGCATATTGGCTAGCAGCAGGCATTTGTGTTGAAGTAGCTTGTGTCCTATGGTCCACAGGTGTACCAATTTGAGTGTGGTGCGACATAACAGCAACTGGTTTTGTACTGACAGAGGGTTGTGAACCACTAAATAATGAAATCAAACTCTTGACAGGGGCAGATCCTGCTGGTGTCAAAGATACCTCTGGTCCTTGCAATTCAGCTCCAACGCCACCCTGGTTCGGAGAACTAGTCCTGACTTGTTGTACAGGCACAGGGTCATGTTTAATGGTGGGTTGTGATATAACTGCAGGTACACGCTGAACTGAAGCCATGGTACTAGAAGGTACAGTCGGTGTGTAATATTGCCGGGCAGGGACATTGCTTTGGCTTAGATCAGGTTGTTTTGAGAGTTGAAGAGGACCTTTTGCATAATAATCTGCACTCCTCTGCAAAGGCTGTGCATATGAAGACTGTAGAGAAGGATCAGTTCGGAATCTGTCTTGTGCTTGATGAGTAACTGACTGAGCATTCAAAGACAGTGCAGTAGGAGCTGTTTGGGATCTATCATACAGTTGCTGGATAGAAAATGGTTGTGCACTGCTTGTCACTGTTCCAGTTTCTGAAAGATGCTCCTCAATACTCCCGCAGCTGTCCACAGTTGCCTGCTTAATAAGAATTTTGGGTCTAGTGGTCATGTCATGCTGAACACTTGTATCCTGTCTTTGCAACTTTAGAGCCTTTGGCTGAGAGCTTGCAATGGATGAATTCCAGCTCATTTCCATACTAGGATATTGGTATTGCTGCTGCTGAACTGAGTGTTGTGTTGAGTTGAGTTGATCAGGCTTCTTTGATTCAACATTTACACTACTATTCTGGTGATATGCACTGACTTGCATAGCCTGGGGAACAAAGTTCTGAGGATGCTGTATCATCCTGTGAACAGGCGGCAAAGATGGAAGTGAAGCATTGACCTGTGCAGAGTTTAACACTGTCCCTGACTGCCATCCCCCATGTACTCCAGGTTGGATGGTGATCTGGTTATCAGTTACGTATTCTCCATATTGTGATAACTTCTGAGTTTGAGAAAATGCAGTACTTTCTTTGACCTCCTTGGCAGTGTCTGCAGCTATATAACCTTGCTGACAGTACATACTGTTTTGAGACAGGGAGGAAGCGTTAGGAGAGGACAGATCCTTTGCATCTTGATGGCAGACAATTGGGGTTTTGTTTTGAACATCCACAGTTAGGTCCATGATGCCCACAGAAGTCTTCTTTTCAATCTGACTTCCAGTTTGCTCTTTTTCAAACATCTCTTTCTTTGCTTTAACATTTGTGAAGTTCATGGGCTCTCCATCTTTTGGTTCAATGTAATTATTTAAAAGAATAGTTGTATTTAGGCTCTCTTTTGCAGAGAAGTCCACTGGTTTATTTGGTTGCTGTGTGTCCTTGTAGGTGGTTTTTGATCCAGAAAAGACCTCATTACAGTGGTAGGTAGATATCTGTCTATGTAGTGTCTCAGTTGTGTTGACTCCACTCAACACTTGTCTCCCTGGTTGATGTGCAGCTTGCTCAACTATGAGCGGTACACCAACAGAACCATTCATGGTTACAGTTGTCTTGTTTCTGACCAGTGGCAAAATTCCACCAGGAGAGGTTACAGGAGCTATTTCAGATTGCTTCTGCTGCGGTTTGGGAGACATGTCTAGGAAACCTCTGATGGAATTAGCAGGTGCGGATGTTTCCTGAGGTCCACTGTGCACAAATTCTTGTTGCTGTGATTCTACGACGATCTGTTGCCTTTTGGGTTGGTGCTGGTACGGGTGCGTTTCCACAATAAGTGGGACACCAACAGAATCTCTTCGAGAGTATGCATAGCTTGATGGTTTTGTTCTAACCAGTGATACTGGATCTGAATTGCTTGCCACCACATCTGATTTACATGCCTTTGTTGACATATCCAAAGTGCCTTTGACAGAGTTTGCTGGAGCAGTGGAGGCTGAATGCAGTTGGGTAATAGAGTGAGTCACACCACTGGTGTGCCTTATATTGGAGCCTTGCACTGTCATGTAGCTGGGAAGTGATTGTTGCACAACAGGGACAACGTTTCTATCCAGGGTTGACTGTTTTTGCACAGGGATCACAACTTGAGGTTGCATTTGGCGTCTTGATTCCATTGGTGTTGGCTGAACAAGGGGTATACAAACAGAAACAGTACTTGAAACTGCTGCTATCCTTGTCCTATCAACAGAAACCGCTTGATTTTGAGTGGACTCATTTTCAAGTCTTTTTTCCAATGTGACACCAAGAGGTGTTTCAGAAGGGATATCTACAACTAGCGGTATTCCAACAGAATTTTTTCGTGCAAGTTCACGGGCACTTGGCTTGCCTCTCATTAGTGGTATAGCTTCAACATTTGTTCTCACTTCTACAGCCACCTCCTTCAATTTGACAGAAGATTTAGAAGTCATGTCTAGTGTGGCTTTGACTGAATTGGCTGGTGCAGTGGCTTGCCAGGGTGGTTTACAAATTTCAAGAGATTCAGTAGACTGAAGAGACTGCTGCCTGGGTAACGACACCTTCCAATTACCAGATGGAATCACTTCTTTCCTACCAGAACATATTGTCTGATTCCCTGTAATAGTATGAGAGAGATCCTCCTGAGTGGGAAGTGAATTAATATGCTCTGCGGTCTGTTCCTGAGGCTCTGGTGACTTTGGTCTGTATGACAAGTCAAGGGATTCTTGACGTCTAAGACTTGTGCCCGTCTCTACAGAAGGTAACGGTTTTCTCCTCGTCAGTGACAGTGCCTCACAGACAACATCCTTTGATGGCACGACTGCTTGCTTGGTTGTCATCTTTGCAGACATATCTAATGCAGCTTTAACTGAATTTGCTGGTGCAGTGGGATTCTGATATTGTTGAGCATTTCCATAAGACTGGTATGAAAGTGGTGTAGATATTGTTCTGTTACTGGTAACAGAGGTCTGCTGTGTAAAACCAATTGCAACAATTGGTGGGCTTTGCTGCATCTGCAGCTGTACACTGGAGGAACAACTCAGTTGCTGTCGCTGAGTGTCCACTTGTTTTCTCATAACAGGGCTTACCAGTGGCGAGGTAGGTGCAGACTGCATTGGTTCCGATTTTGCAGTTTGTTTGAGACCTCCATCATGGCTTGAGGCTTTACTGGAAACATGATTGTCTGAAGAGCTTGTTTTTGGTGATAATGTTAGATTAGTATCTGAACTCTTTGATAATTCATCAGGTGTACGTGGCAGCTTGGGGGAAATGCTTATGGCAACTTTGCCAGAGGCTTTAGGATCAGTTTGGTTTGTCTCCATTGTTATAGGGGTGCTGTGGGAGGCTGGTAGTCTTTGGTTCTGGACTGAAGAAGACACATGGCTAATTCTAATTTCTGGCCTGGACAGTCGTCTCTCTGATTTGTTGTGCTGATCAGCTGGCTCGTGCTGAGAAACTGTCAGACTTTCCTGTAATGTGCTTACAGTTGGATATTCAGATTTTGGCCATTCTACTTCATCTTCCTCAGTTTGTTTGGTGAGATCCACAGCATTTGGGCTGGTCTGGTCAGTCAAGTCCATGTTTTCCACAGTATCAAGCTGCTTCTTCTCTTTGAATTTTTTCAACTTGTACTTTGTAAAGTCCACAACTTCAATTTTTTGTGTAGATTCTACTTTGACTTCTGTTTCTTCTTTTTGTTTTATGTTTTTAGCCACTGTGGCAGAAAAATCAAGGACTTTATTGCCTGCTTGAGAGCCAACAGGTGTGACAAATGATTTCTGATTTCTGTTGTAAAGGTATGCTTCACTATATGAAGCTGAACTGTCATTCAGTATATGCAACTGTGGTTTAAAATCCTGAGAGGTTTTCTGTGGCTGCTTTTGAGACGGGGAGGACGTTTGGTCCACTGCTGAAGTACTGCTCACTTTGCTTACATCACACATCCCTGCGACAGTGGTTGTATTTGCTTGTGATAAAACTCTGGGTTTGTCTGCCTGAGATGGCTGCCTCGCAAGCTGGGGCCTCTGTGGGGAAACAGAAGGCACAGCTGAGGTAGTTGTGGTGGTAAAACTCCTTATAGAAGTTGCCTGTGTTGAAATAGCTGCAGAGCTGTCCCCTGTTTTAACAGTAGGTGGTGTAGGCAGTTTCCTTCCTGACTGTACAGGTCCTGGTATCTTTGAAGCTGATGGGGTTCCAGCAGGACTTTTTGAAGTCTCTGAAACCCTGCTAGACAGTGACGTTGGGGTAGGAGGTGGTTCAACTTTACTTGCATTAGTCTTAGGAGGCAGTCCGCCAACAGCTGAAAATACAGAGCTTGACTTTTGTCTCAGTTGGTCTGCAGGTATATCATCTACATGTCCAATCCTAATTTCAGGAATTGGGCTGCGTCTGCTTGGAGAGATTTGTGCTGAGTAAGACCGAGGAGAATGTACAGCTGAGCGTGCAGGGGCTGAGGGTGCAACCACATCAGGTACCCCCTGATTGATCCAGTAAGGCCCTCCACGACCCCCTTTTTGTGACTTTAAAGTAAGATCAGCTGCCTCCATTGGCTCTTCTTGGCAGCTGTTGGTATTTTGGACTGACTCCATCTTGATCTTTTTGAGCTTGTACACACTGAAGTCCACAGGTTGCTCTGCTTGAGAAGATATAGATTCCTGAAACATTTGAGAAAAGCTTTCCAAATTCATGTTCATTATTTTTTCACCTTTTTTCAGGGCAGAAGTTAGGTCCACAGGTACATCTGAAAGCGCACATTTATTCAGTTGCTGACCTGGAATCCAGAAGCTTTTATTTTCATTGCAGAGGGGGATTTTAAAACCACAAAGTGTCACTTTATCTGCTTCTTTTTGTTTCAGAATATTAGCAATATTTTCTGTGATATTTTCTAGAGCTTGTACATCCTCTGGTGCAGCACAGGCATAGAGATGGCTACCAGCCCTGTCAGTTAAAAGAGAATAAATGTATTCCTCATCTGTATAAACATAATATCCACAGTCTCCAACCTCAGCTGGCCACCACATCCCTTGGTCCATTAGTGAAAGCCATTGTTGATACCACTCAGAATCCTCAAATAGCATTTCTTCATCTGCATCCCCTGTAGCACCTGCAGACTGGCTTAAATCTAGAGCACCACGTCTTAAATCAACTGGACCCTTTTTTGTGGCAAGTCGTTTTAAAAACTCAGTCGCTGATTTCAGATCAAAATCTTGATCTTTTATATGACTACTCACACCTGTTTTTTCCACTACTTTGGTGAATTTCTGTACACTGCACTCCGTAAGTGACTGACATCTACTTAACCGTGTCTTTGTTTTTTCCATGGAGAGATTTAGGGCATCACCTCTAACAATCCAAGGTGTTTTGTTTCCTTCGTTCAGGTCATTTAAATGGTCACAGCTACTCCAGGGTTTCTTGTCCTTGCAAGTCATATCAAACAAAACAAGATCTTCGTCTGGCTCAAGAAAGCGATTTCTGCTCTCAAAAAGCTGAGCAGCAGCATCTCTCCAAGGATGTGAGGGTACATTGAAGTCAGTAATGTCCATTTCTTTAGGATTTAATGATAGGTGAGTCTCCCATTGGGGGGTTCTAACTGTGGGTGGTATTTGCCCTTGACTGGTCTGGTAGCGCTCCTGAACTTGAGTGGCAAGGGCTTCAGCCAGGACATAATCATTGAGTTGTTGCCACAGTAGAGCTTCTATGAGACACTGATGCTCATACAGCTCTGGTGGAATAGCACCATGCTCTGTAAAGTTGTATAAAAGATCCTTGTAACCATATTCACCTGCCGTCCCATACAAGAGACGCTGAATTTCCTCAAGGTATTGCTGGGTTGGGGAAATTGTAGGATCTTTCCAAACCCGAGAATGTCCGGGGTCCTTAGCAGTATCAACAATTGGAGTAGCTGCACTGGCACCATTTGTGAGTGTTACTGTAATTGAAGGGATATCCTCCTTACTCTTTGGAAGTAAACGATCAAGAAGTCCTTTTTCATTTTCCTTTCCAGGAGCAGAAGGAGTACTGTCAGTGGGACCTGTTTTGAAAATGCTGGATAACAAACCAGGAGATGTGCTACTTGTGCTGGTTTTTGGTTCCTCCTTCCCAGGCTGAGGAGTGGTTGACTGCTGTGTCTTTGTTGATGGCTCCTCTGACGCACTAAAAAGACTTGTGAGAAAGCCTTTTTGAGCCTGACCTTTTAAATCTTTGTCTTTGGCCACATCTTGGGAGGAAGGCACTTCTACTGGTTTAGTTCTTTGAATCTGTGGTCGCCCCTGTCCTGCACGTAGTTGCTGTTGTTGCTGTTGTTGCTGTGTTGTTTGGAGGTTCTTCTGATCCTCAGGCGATGGTGACTGTTCCACTGAAGCTGAAATTTTGTTTAACAGGCCAGAGAATAATCCCCCTGATTCAGACTGGGCTGGAGTTTGTTCTGTTTTCGGTTGACTTGCCTGAGTAGGTTGAGATGGCTGTTGCTCCTGTGGTACATTCTCACCAGATGCAAGCTTCAGAATGCCTGAAAGCAAGCCTCCACTTTGACTGGGCTGCTGGGTAGCTGTTTGTTGAAGGCTTGTCATTTTCCCTGGCTGTTGTTGTTGTTGTTTTTGTGGTTGTTGTTGCCGCTGCTGCTGCTGCTGTGGTTGCTGCTGCTGCTGCTGAGGTGGTGCCTGACCAAATAAACCAGACAAGAATCCTCCTTGCTGAGTGGTTTGGGATGATTGTGGACCAGTAGGTTGACCAGGTCCAGCAAGGTTTGGTTTATTGCCAGGTTGAGGCCCAGTCTGTGGGGTGGGCTGTTGTGGTGCATCACTAGCAGCTAATTTATTAAAAAGTCCTGACAATAGTCCACCCTGTTGTGGCTCTGGTGCAGAGGCAGCAGGTTGTGGTGGTATCTGGTTTTGCCTCCGCAGAGGTTGTCTGTTGCCTTGTTGGGATTGCTGCTGGTTTCGTTGACCAACAGGTGACTGCTGCTGAGCTGGAGGAGTCGGACCTGAAAACAGCCCAGACAAAAAGCCTCCCTGCTGATTAGGTGGTGGCTGGGCTGTCTTTGGGCCTGGTCTCTGGGCCTGTTGCTGACTTGGTTGACTCCCCACTGTAGCTGGTGGGGAGTCAACTGCATCTGCAATTTTGTTAAATAATCCAGAGAGCATCCCTCCAGGACCAGTGGGGGGTTGTTGTGGAGGGACTTGGTTTTGTCGTTGTAGGTTTTGTCTGTTGCCTGGTTGTGAACCAGGCTGGTTCCCTGGTTGGACAGTCTGTGGGGGTTTTTGTGAGGACTGGGGAGGGTTTGCAGGAGCAGATTCTTGGCCCCCAATTCCAAACAGGCCAGAGAGAAAGCCTCCTTGTTGAGGAGGTACTTGCTGCACTGGTTTTTGGTTAGTTTCTTGAGCACCAGGCTCTGATTGTGACTGAGAGGGAGTAGGATTAGGCTCTACAATCTTGTTAAACAGTCCAGACAACACATTACCTGGCTGCTGATTTTGTTGTGCAGATTGTGTAGGTGGCTGGGATGCAGTTTCTGTGAGTTTCAACAAACCCCCAAACAATCCACTGGATTGAGGCACTGTTGCTTTTGGAGGTTCTGCTGTTAGGTCCGTCTGTTGCTGGCTTGGTTGCTGATCTGAGGGTACACTTTGTTTTGGTTGCTGGTCAGGCTGACCTTTGTCAGGAGGAGGTGCTTCTGTTGAACCTGATCTAGTCAAAATCTCTGCTGACTGAGTGGGAGGAGTCGTCCCTTGACTCATGTTTTGGTCAGCTCCTTCTGTTTTTGCTGCATGGTCAGCTGGTTGTAAGTCTAGACTGGACTGAGTTGGTGGAGACCCACTCACTGTGTCTGTAGCTTTTTTCAAGAGCCCAGATAAGAGCCCTCCAGTTGGTGGTTGTGCAGCAGCAGGTTGTCCTTGGCGTTGAGGGGGCGTTTGGCCAGATTGGCCTCCTGGCAATGTTGATGATGGCTGATTAGCAGGAGCAGAAATATCAGAGGCAAATTTTAAAAATCCAGAAAGCAGTCCTCCTGACTGCTGTGGGGTAGAACTTTGTTGTGTCTGGAGAGAGGACTGGGAAGGAGATGAAAACAGGCCTGAGAGCAGACCGCCCTGCTGGGGCTGACTATTCCCTCCCTGGACTTTATTGTCAGATGAAGCACCTTCGGATGGTCCTAGTTTCAACAATCCAGAAATAATTCCTTGACCCTGGGAGGCCTCTGGCTGTGCTTTGCCTTCTTCCACAGACTTGGGAGGAACTTGCTCTTTAGAAGTGACATCCGATTCAGGCTGGACATCTGTCTTGTGCTCGGACTCTTTTTCAGACAACGGTTGCTCCTGAGATAATTGCTCTGTGCTGCCAGCAGTGCTCTGTGTAGTTTCAGGAACCAATGGTTCAGTATGTGGCTCAGTTTGACCACTGGGTTTAGTTAGCGTCACGGTGGGAGTTATTTGGGGTTTTGCAGGTTCTTTGGCAGGTTCATTTGGAGCTACCTTAAACAGGTTTGAAAACCATCCAGTTTCTGTGTTTCCTTTAGGTACACTTTCAAGAAGTGCAGCACGACTTGGAGAGGGAGTTCTTGCTGGGGTGGGGGATGGACTTTTTGTTGGAGCATTGCCATCTTCACCAGATGCAAACTTAAGAATCCCTGATAGCATGCCTCCTTCTGCTTTTGGTGGAGTTGTTGTGGAAACATTTTCTGAGGAGAAAAATGGGAGTTTCAGTTTGCTTCCCAGAAAAGACTCCTCTGCGGGCTTGGTGTCACTCTGTGAGGAATTTTCTGGAGGAGCTGCTGATATGAGCGTAGAAAGAGATTTCTTAAAAGGACTAAAGAATCCGGTTTCCTCTGAACTGCTGTCAGGTTTTGGTTCAGCTATTGTGGGACTTCTTCTTTGCTGTATGTCAGGCAGCTCACCAGATGACTCTGACTCTGGAAGAAGTTCAACTGACCCACTTCCTGTTTCTTGGGAAAACTCAATTGATCCACTTGCTGTATCTGGCAAAAGATCCACTGATCCGGTTCCCGAACCTGGTCTTGTGTCACCTGATAGCTGTCGCTCTGTTTGCGAGCCCTGTCTATTAGGGCTTGTGACTCTGCTTACAGGCCCTTGCTGGGAGTCACTGCTTGCAGCAGAAGCACTTCTTTGCTCTGATGGCTGAGGGGATGGCTCTCTAGATGGCGGTGCACTGGAAAAAAGTCTCAAAGGACTAAGTCTTCCTAACATGCCTTCAAACCCAGATGTGGGCTGGGCACCAGTGGATGCACTGCTTTGTGCTTCTGTGCCAGCATGTGTTGATGTCTGCCCAGCCTCAGCTTGCCGACTGGTTTCAGATGATTGAAATGGCAAAAGAGACTGGAGGGAAAACTTTTTCTCTGTTGTGGGCTCCTGAGATGCAGGAGGAACTATGGCTACTGGTGGGGACGTACCACCACTTTTGGGAATAAATGAAAGCAGCTTTGAAATGCCGGATTCAGGCTGAGGTGGTGCTTGGGAGGTAGGTGGTTCTGTTGCAGTGGCACCAGAGGTTTCCGTAGCTTCGGTAGAAGGTTTAGGGATGAAAGAGAGCAGTTTTGAAATACCAGATTCTGCCTGTGGCGGTTGGGGGGATGGTGTTGTGACCGGGGTTTCTGCTTCAGGGGTTGGCTTTGATCCTGTGATTGTACTGAACAATGAGCTCATCGCATTCTTTACTCCAGCTATGCCCTGTTCAACGGTGCTATCCTCCTTAACATCAGGTTTGACTTCACCGCTACTACTGTCTGCAGGCTGCACAGCTTTAGCATCAGTTGGCAAAGGTGGAAGTTTTCTTCTAACTGGTTTAGGCATTGATTCATAGTTGTTGATCTCCTCCTCTTTTACAGCCAAGTATTCAGACACTGAGTGAACTAAGCTCTGCAGTTCATCCATCGGATCTACATATTCATCAGTCGGCTCCTCTACAGGAGAGAGCATGGGATCTTGTCCACGAGCTGTTCTCCCTTTACTTGAAAAGCCTTGTCCTCCATAAGCTGACGTGTACCTGCCAGGGTAGTAGTAACTTTCATATTCATAACTAGCATCCCCTTCAGTGAAAGCCAGGTCATCCAGTTCCTCCTCAGACCCAAAGGAATATTGCATCTCATCTGAACCTACAGAGCCATATTCACTCCTGCCTCTGATCCTTTCGGATTCTTCCCGAGCAGCTTCCTCCTCACGAAAAGCTGCGTAGCTCTCCAGCGTGTCTTCCAAAGCTGTTTTGGCCCAGAGTCTGGTCTTGTAAAGCAGACCTTCCCTGTCTGTCTGCTGTCGCAGCTGTTTGACCGAGGGAATTATATCAATTTCAGGAGGTGATGATTCATCCTCAAAGCTGCCGGCTTCCCTGTAAACTAACCGCACTTCTCCGCTACTGAAGCCATGCCGCTGTCTGTTTGTTCTGCCATTTAGCTCCTGCGTATCCTCTGGGGACAGCGCATCACATTCTACTGTCTGATAGAATCTGCTGCCTTTGGAAGAACCGTCACTAATCCGGTAGATGATGCTTTTATCCTCATCCTCCCACATTTTCTGCTCAGCGTCCAAGTAATCATCCAAGACACCGGAGTCAGGCACTTTATATTTACTCTCCCAATCCTCCACACCCATACCTGAGTCAACAGGGATTATTCTTACTCCACCCTTACTGTTTGATCGCCTGGATTCAAAAATAAATTAAGAAAAAATACAAGCAAAAAGAAAAAAGAATGCCATGCAGGAAGCAGTGGAGAACGATGAAAAGAAAAGGAAACAAAGAGAAAAGCATTAGACATAAATCAAAGCAGTAGATCATGCAGAGAAAACATCCATGCAAGCAAAGACTTAAAACAGCAAATGAAAAAGCCGAATACAAATGTGAAAGGAGGTGTTTCTGTTAGAGAGTGTGCACAAATTCATTATTATACCATGATGGTGCTCAAAACATGCAGTTATGTGAAAGTAACTTATTCCATTTTCAAGTGGCTATAATTACAATTTCAAAGCTTATATGACGATGAAAACATCTACATCTGATATTCTATAAACTGGTACAAGCAAGTGTTTGGATATAAATACACTTAAATTGGTATGATTAAGATAAATATGTGTTGCATGTGCTGGAGCACGACTCTCTAAAGCTGAGCCACTTGTGCTGTCGAATGAAATAATCACAGCTAAACCGACTCCTTAAAGCAAAAGCAAATACGTACGAATACAAATGATTTCAGAATTCAAGGTTGAGAGTAGTTGATTACTACTACTTCATACTATTTTAGTGCATTCCCTGTTAGTAATGAGCTCTGCACACGTACTTGACGACACCAGGATTATTTTTCCTAAGTGGTGCCGCAGTGACGAGGGCGAAGAGTTGTGTGTTTTCTTGTGTGTCTCTATGAGTCAGTGTGTATTCACCTGGGTCCCCTCATTTCTCTATAGTCTAGCTCATAGCTTTGTACAGACTCGGACTCCCTGGACAGGGTCTGGTGCTGGACCCGGCGTCCTATCGGGTACTGGTGCACCGACGAGTTTGTCTGCGACGTGTTGTGGAACCGTGGAGGTCTGTTGCCGGTTTCACTGCGATAGTCGCTGTCCCGGTCGTCCATTGCACTGTCATGGTCGTCAAACGCTGCGAGGAAGAAAACACAAACACGTCAGTGAAGCGTTGATAAGATAATTTCTCAACTTAATTATAACTTTTAAATTATACAGGACAGAAACAGCCTGGCGACTCGTTTTAATTTATTTGTCTCCTATCACAGTCTGCCCATTGTTAGTGTCAAACTCTCGGTTCATTTATTTTATTCCGCTTCCATCCTCTTGTTGCACTGCAGACATGTCATTGTTAGAACACTGCAGAAACCTGTTAAGTGTAATTTTAAACGAGCTGAACCAGCCAACTTTCACACAGCTGTTTCTAAACAGTTCTTCCTGGGAATCGTGCACCAGAGGGTGGTGGGTGGATGGTTATGCAGACGGGTGTGAATCTGAATCATCTGCAGCAACTCGTGGACTTTCAGGAGATCCAGGCCTCCTACTCCTCCTCTGGGGGAAATGGCACAGAACAACAAATACCTGGAAGCTCGCCTGAATTTTAACCCTCTGAACCCCAAAATGTGCTGGCAGGTCTTTTTAAGTAAATCACCGCAATTAGACCATTTATCAGAGCCAGAAACTATGAAAACAGCATTCTTCTGATAAGTTTCTAATGATCCTACTACACTCACTGTGACATGATGTTCTGTCAGAAAACTTTACCAAATCGAAGGTTAAAATCGTGATTATTTCATCAAAATTGTGTCCCATTAAAAAAAAAAAAATTCTCCAAAAATAAACGTTTTTGCAAAGGATTCAGTTAAAAGAAAAAAAAAAGAAAAAGAAAGCACTAAAAGAATGAAGCTCCTTGCTGCAACCAACACAGCTCCAAAAATTCAAAAACTTTTTAGCTGAACTACAGGCTTTGGAGACAAGCATGGAAACAAATTAAAAGTAGGAAAAAAAAAAATTCCCAGTGTCTGTAACACCTGTGGGCACGTCGAAAAATTTTGTACACACTGATCCCATTTTTACAAAATATTTGCTGAATAAACCATCAGAGGAAAATATGTTACTGTTTTGTTTTGGTTTTTTTTCCTCTTTCTAAGATTTATAACACTACAACTGTGTTATACTAAACAGAAGACATTTCAGAGTTCTCTCTACTTCTACTCTTGGTTTTGCTGTTTCTAAAGCGGTGCAGGACTTTATAATGTTGAGAAAAATGAGCCCACAGTGAGTAAAAACAGCCCAGAAACTGCTTGGAGTTGTTAAACTTGACTGGACCTTCTCTACAGGAGAAGCCAGAGTCGGTTCGTTTTCCTGCAGAGTCCTTTAAAATATGTGGCACCATGCTGTGGATGTTTCAGGAGAACACGGTGGCAGCTGCCGGGGCAAACGCCTCGGGGCGGGTGACACCGAAAGACTTCATAAACTTATTTGGAGGGCCTGCAGGGTGGATGTGGACAATCTACATGCAGCAGCAGAGACAAGGATGTTGTCAAAACTTCTCTGCATAAAGCGTCCCGACCAGCCACAGGCTAAGAATAACTCAAGCTTAAAGTCACACGAGGTCCTTTATCCCTGCAGCCATCCAGTTATATAATTTGCCTTCATGCTGGTTTTTTAAAAAAATAAATATATTTGAGCAACTGTCTTCAACTGAACAACTAAAGTTGTCAAATGCAAAAGGTAAATAAATCAGGCAAGTAATAAACAGCGTGATTCAACATAAATCTGCACCATTACAGACATACAAACAAGGACAATGTTTGAATAAACAGCTCCCTCTTGGGGTAACAGACGTGTAATGCAAACAGAGGAAGTCAAGCTGAAGATAATGGGAGCAACAAGACATTTCACTTCCACATGCCACATGAAAGTCTGATCAGGAGGAAACACGACGGTGAAAATATGACTCACAATGAATATAAATAATGGATATTGACCAAACGTGCAGTGGACCTGATTTAAATGAAAGTGGACAGAATGACACAGGAGATAAAACATCCACCATACGTACTCTGCTGGTCACTCCATCCAAAATAACTCCAGCTGCCTGAAGTGTCCAAAGAAGAGAAGTAAACTTTGTTAATGATGAATCAAACCAGCAACAGTGACTGGTGACGGTCAGATGAGTGGGTGACACGGAGATGATCACACAAATCTGCACGACTTGATGGTAAAAAAAAAAAGTGCGAGACGGATGATATATGTATCGACCATCCAGCATCATGAAGGGCTTCAATCCACACTCAGCTCTCCACATTTCACCATTTTGAACAGGAATGAGTAATTTTAAACTGAATTCACCTTTTATACCCAAATCTGAGCCTCTGGGCTTCTCTGAGTAGTCAGACATTTATCAAAGCACAACATTCAACCACTGAAACTATTTTTTCTGTTCAGGAATGCAAATAAATGACTATAATTTGACATCTTAATCAAGAAATAATGATGTGCTTTACTATTGTTTTTTGTTTTTTGCCATTTTAAAATTCATAGATAACAATTATAATTATACTTTAGCATTAAAAATATGTTTTCGGTTAAAGAGCTTCTACATACTGGTTTATGAACCATTACAGAAACATGAAAAATGACTTACCAGTGCTGCTAATTTAAAGCAGCTGTGGCATAAACCTCACATTTGGTGGTGGTCTAATACACTTGTTAAGTTTGGTATATTTATTGGTGAGCATCAGGAAATGATTTGACTTCGAGAGCTGACGATAGCTTTAGAGTGGTGCAGAGAAAGACAAAACCGCAACTAATAATGAATGAAAAATACTTTATTTATCCCAGAAGGGAAATTCAATCTTGTAAAAGCTCACTAATAATGAGCCTTTATGATATAAATATTACAAAGCGAGCCAAAACCCAGCGAGGAGACACAACATTTGAGTCAACAACGTGCAGAAATTGTAGGAGATTAATGCTGCTTTCTTTCTGTTGTTGTCAAAGAAGACACTCAAACAATCAAAAAAGCTTTTACCAGCCCCCTTTGCACGTCTTTCCGACTGCCAGCAGTTGTCAGACCTGACAACGTTTCTGCTGGTAACTTCTGAGTTTGAGTTCTTCACCTTCTGAAAGGATTCCACACTTGATATTTCTTACATAAGTTGACATCCATTTCTAATAACTACAGGAAGCAGCCGTCTGAACAGTGACGTCTGTCTGCAATGTGGATTTTGTCGGTGTTTTTTGTCCTTCAACTAACCGACTGAGCAAACCTTGGCCAGCTAACACTCCCCTCTCGGAGGAATAATGAGTTGATTATTAAATGAGGTGCAGCGAGAGCGACGGTAAATCTTTCACATGTTAACTAGATAAATATCAACGATCCTGCTCCAGAATCGCAGACTGCACCTTTAACATCAGCGCTTAAAAGGCTCATTATTTCAACATAACTATCAAAAACAGAAGCCGATGCATCCAGAAATCAAGCTTGATTCATTTTCTGACATTAATGGAGAATTTACTAAAAAACTGATGATCTAAAGTAGGATTAAATGCACTCGTCACACCCAAAATATAGAAAATTTACTTTCCTGCTCAGCAAGAAAAAGGAATAAAAGTAGCTGCGATGTGACACGACAGTGAACAAAGCACCCAAAACACACACATGAAACAAACAAATGAGAATGCCATGGCGTGAATGGGTTTTACATGTTTTTTACTTTTACTACTTACAGCACTGGGAGGGAACGGACGCCATTCTTCTTCTCTGGACCTCTTCCTGCAGCGGATACTGGTGTTTAAGAAAAGAGAAAACACACAAGAAGAAGAGAATAAGAGATATGAAAGAGAATTTTTAAAGAAAAAAAATAAAAATAAAAATCACTTTGGATTGTAATGACCATTATTCGTCACTAGGTGGCAGCAGAAGGCAACACACACTGCAGAGAAACACTGAGAAGAAGGCACAGTGAGAAACAATATTTAGTGAAAATAAAAATGTGTGGGGAACACCAGCAACAGTTCACAGTCTGAAGATAAAACTCAAACTGTACAAAACAATCAGATATTTCTTTAAAATCTAAACTCATACAAAACATAGACTTCACAGAAAGTCAGATTAAAGATTTTAGATGCTTTATTTGTTCCTCCCATTAAAGCTGCACTTTAAAACACATGTTTACACATGAACACAACATGCAGAAGGTTCTCTCTGCACTTCTCTTATTTCCAGAGAAGTCGCAGTTTATTAATTTACAACATGAAACGGACTCACCTCGTCGTGTATCCGCATGGTGTTGATGCGCTCCAGTTTACTGGTCCAGTACTGAGCCTCGTCCTCTGGGATGTCTGGATGGATTCATGGGACAGGACAGAAGAAACAGTGAGAATAATGTAGAGTGACGAGAAAACATGTGGCAGAGAGCGCAGGAGAGAGGGAATGGGGATGAAGGGGTTTGTTGGAAACGAAGAAACTAAATAATGGAGGATGAAGAGAAGGAAAAAGTGCAAGAAGACCTCAAGCTCCACCCTCCATCCGATCATCTCCTGGTTTAAAATCCTATACTCGTGTGTGTTTAATAGCCAGAGAGGAGGTTTGTTATCGAAATAGGATTAACAGCCATCTTAGGGCATCCCAAAACACAACGTAGAAGACGAGAAAAACACAGAAATGGGGGAAAATGTGAAACTCAGGAAGCTAATTGTTCCCAAAGTATGAATCGAAAGCTCCTTGTAGGCTGTAAGACGATTACCGGACATCAAACTAAACTTGAAAACAGTCATTAATGGCTTATTTTAACCATATTTTTTACAAAAAGATAAAACATCTGTATGTCTGCTGCTCAGTGTTACGGTTTATACTGGTGACTACTTTGACTGATGTGCTCTGCTACTAGCTTTTTTAAAATTGCAATAAAATAATAAGGGCTGCAAGGTGGCGCAGTGGTTAGCACTGTTGCCTCACAGCCAGAAGGTCTGCGTGGAGTTTCCATGTTCTCCCCGTGCAGCGTGGGTTCTCTCCAGGTTCTCCGGCTTCCTCCCACACAATCCAAAAACATGTTGAGGTTAATTGGTGATTCTAAATTGTCCGTAGGTGTGTGAATGTGAGTGTGCTTGATTGTCTGTCTGTAAGTGTGGCCCTGTGAGAGACTGGTGACCTGTCCAGGGTGTCTCCTGCCTTCACCCTGAGTCAGCTGGGATAGACTCCAGCCCCCCATGACCCTAGTGAGGATTAAGAGGTGTATAGATAATGGATAAAATAATATTATGACGGTGTGTCGTACAGAAAAGTTTTTTAGAAAGCCCTGATTATCTGCTGTAGTCTGTACACTTTCTGCACACGTTTTTTTTAAATGTAAAATATAATTTTATACCACATTTCTTTTGGCAATTTGCACATTATTTTGCACTTTATCTTCATTATTTTTCTTAAAGGTAACCCATGTGAGCTACTGGATGCCTTGAATATCACCCAAGAGGATGAATAAGTCAAAGTGTAAACATGTAAAAAAGATGCTTAAGTATAATAAAACATGTATTTATGGTTTAAAGTCTAAACTGGACACTTTTTTATGCTTCAGCGATACTAAATGTTAATATTTGGGTGTAGCTATCCAAATACTTACTGAGCACATACTGACGGATATTTAAAGTTCTGCATATTTCAACAGATATCACTGCATTCTTACAATAGTTTATCATAGTTTTGTTGTATTTTCGTATCATAATTGCAGCTTAAGCAACTAAAAATGATGTGAAAACTCTCCTTAAGAAAGCACTAATGCCAAACACTGGTTTATAGGGTCGGTTTCAAGTTTCACATCCAAACATTTTAAGTTATTTTGTGTCCCGAGTGATTAAAACACCATTAACAGTGGACGTCACAGTTCTGTGGACTATTCTCTACTGGTTACTCTTTCACCTGTCTTGAATATTTACTTTTATTTATGACAAATACTAACAAAATTGAGACACAAGTGGGACATAAACCTGAGTAAATGTGCTTTACACCTTGGATTTAGTGTGTTTTAATCTGAATTCTAATCAGATTTCCAGTGTGAGTCTTTATTCTGATGAATGACTGTAAAAACATGTGTATCAGCTCCATGAGATAACACTTGAATTATGAATTTTGATCCAATAATCTTAATTTCCTCCACGAGTTGTGTGTTAAAACTTGATTTGTCCTCATGTCGCCCTGCAAAGCTGCACCTCACAGCTTGAAAACACAACATTTGCAGACGCGTTTGTATGTTTTAGGATGAAAAAGATGCAACTCTCTATTGATTGGCACCCATGTTGTTAACTGGATGTCACTTGCTTTTTAAAAGGATTTGCCAACAGTTTGCTAAAACATACAATCTTATCTGCATCTTCAGGCCCTGATCTTTGGGCGGACGGCATCAGCGCCTTCTCTGACAGCTGCTTCAGATTCAAATCTTGCAGAAGGAAACAAACTGGTCCGTTGCTATCGAGGCGACTACGCTCCAGAAATAAAAACAGCCATAAGACGTAAAAATAAAGCGCGCTGAGGAATATTTAGGAGCAAAAAACGTTACCTTGAAGAAGCCCGTTATTAAAACTTCATGAACCCTAATGGTGCCTCCACAAGCTCTAATATATGGAGGGGAGGGAGTTTACAGGAGGCCTGAGGGGACAAAACACTGCAGTCAGCTGGGAGCAGAAGGAAACTTGCTGAAGTGAGGAGAAATAAATAGTATGCAAAACACATGGAGGGTGTAAGAAGAAAATATACTGTTCATCCGCATATGTTGTCTACTTGGTTATAAACAGCTGGACTATCTGAGAACAACGTGAGGAATTTATTGATTTTTTCATGTCTATTTGTCTTGATTTTAATTTTCTAGAGTTATTGTTTTCAAGGTAGAAGGAAAGGATTATCATCAAATATCAATCCCTGTTGTGTTTAGTTTTAACATTTTAAAAGTTTTTTCTGCTCACTGTTCTTTGTTTTATGTTTAATGATCAGGTTTTTTACTCCCTTAAATGGTTAAAGTCAAGTCAATTTTATTTGTATAGCGCAGTTTATGTCATCTCACAGTGCTTATCATGGTACTTAGAAACAAGAAAACCCAACAATCCAAAGGTTAAAGGTCCAGTGTATATAATTTAAAAGGGATTTATTGACAGAAATTGAATGTCCATCCATCCATCCATCATCTATACACCACTTAATCCTCACTAGGGTCATGGGGGGCTGGAGTCTATCCCAGCTGACTCAGGGTGAAGGCAGGAGACACCCTGGACAGGTCACCAGTCTATCACAGGGCCACACTTAGAGACAGACAACCAAGCACACTCACATTCACACCTACGGACAATTTAGAATCACCAATTAACCTCAACATGTTTTTGGACTGTGTGGGAGGAAGCCGGAGAACCCGGAGAGAAACCACGCTGCACAGGGAGAAAATGGAGACTCCACGCAGAAAGATCCCGGGTGTCCTCACGGCAACCTTCTCGCTGCGAGGCAACAGTGCTAACCACTGCGCCACCTTGCAGCCCTGAAACTGAATATAATGTGCATAACTATGTTTTATTTACGTACGATCGGTTGTGTTTTCATTTGCCTTGTATACAGATTTGTTACGTTCAGGTCCTCCTTCCTGGAGTCCACCATGGTTCTATGGTTTCCCACAACTTCTCCTACACACTCTATTTTTAATTTAATCTTTTAATATATGTACTCTGTTGATCCGAAGAGGAAAAATTTCACTTTGACAAAAAGATTGAGGCCACTAATATTTTGTCAGTTGCAGTCTGCAGACTCACCGCTAGGTGGCACTGAATCCTTCACACTGGTCCTTTAAGTTGGTGCTAAAAATGCTGCTTATATCACTGATCGACTGTTCGTTAAATATGCTGAATATCTTGGAACAGTGTGATGCTGTGTTTTGTTAGAATTTTAAAAGATAGTGAGTTTATCATAAATAATCATTCTGTCGTGGTTTATGGGTTTGCGGTTCTGGTTTAGCTTAACATTTTGGTTTACATCTGGTTTAACAACTATTTTTATTTTACGACATTCAACTTCAATATAAGATCCTCAACAGGCTTTGATGTGAAACAGGCTGCGTGTCACTGTCTTCGGCTGAGAAGAAGAAATGTGAATTTGGGAGCGAAGTCAGTCCGAAGAAATCAACCAGCATTCGGTCAAAGATGCTACAAAGTCAGGCTTGTGATTCGCATCAACTCGCAGACGGAAAAATATCGGAAAGAGTTAAAGGAGAAAATCATTCACACGCTGCTGAGTAGTTTTCTGTGCGTTTGTGTGTAGATACGCACCGAAGGGCAGCTCAAATCTGGTGTCCAGCAGCACTTGGTGTGAAGTCGGGTTGGTGGTTCCACAGATCTCATCCTCCCTCATCAAGACCTCAGAGTCCAGCGACGTCCACTCGCCTGGTCCCTCCTGAAGCACAGGAAGACGAAGACAGAAAACAAACACAGGAGAAAGGATGATGAAAACATTTAGTCGCTGAGAAACAAAGCTACAACATGACAACTGTTCAATAGTCGACGGGACGAGCGTTGACTGACTGTAAAAGTTCATCGATAACAACTCAGACGCCGCCGCTCGCTTTAAAGCTCTCCAGACGACATGATGAGGTCTATAAGAGAGAGCAGCCTGTCTGCAGTTCACAGAAATGAGTCGACTTCTCACTGGCAACCCGCAAGAGGACCTTTTAACACTAGCTGACGGGTAAAAGTGGCGTTTTAACAAGTGAGAAAAGTGTTTATTTCGACTTTTGTTGACACGCCATATATAAGATCACTCCTTCTGACCGTCCATGAGTACAAAGACTACAGATTAAGGGCAGGGTTGGCAGGATGGGGGAGATTATCGTGTCACATCTTTTCTCTGGATTTCTAACATGTACAGAATTGCAAACTAGTTGTTGACATTTTAAGTTGTGAAAAAAGGCGCCGTCTTCAGCTCAGTGTCCATGAGGCAGATAGAAGCATTTGGTCGTTTTCCACTGCAGGAACTTGCAGGTTGCTTCAGGGCGGCCTGAAGCTTTGTGCAAGTTCCTAAATACAAGAATCGCCCCTTCAGGAGCGTTTCAGGGCAAAAAAAAAGAGTGGAAAATCCAGAATAGGCACTTCAAAGCAGCCCTGAAACACCCCTGTGCAGGTCTTGAAGACAAATGTTGATTGATTAAAGTCAGAGAGGACAACAAGGGACATTTTTGCGGCGTCTTCGTGTCCTCAGCAAGTCGCATTCGCAACATAAATCACATCAAACATGACAAACACTGGATTGTTATGTGTCCTAAATGCTCGTAGACCTGGAGTTACATCATGTAGCTTCTATTTTTTGTTGTTTTGAGTTAACATCACAATCCTACAATGCAAACAAAACCACTGAAAGGGCAGATTCCTGTAGACCTGAACACCACCTGTTGATGTCTCTGACAGGTAACCGACCAGACCGGCAGCTGAAGCCTTACACATTTAAATAAACTTGACTTCCTGAACTTCCATTTAAAGGAATCATAGACATTATAAAAAACTCTATTTCTATCCACCTTTCAAAACCAGAGTTGCAAAGTGCCTTACAAAATAAAAGCACCAATAGATCATTTGGAAAGGACAATAAAGATAAAGAGACTTTATTGTCATTGTGCAGGAGTACAACGAAACTTGTGTGGAAGAACACGACAATAGCAGCAAGAAATAAAAATAATTTAAACAAAGTACTATATACTATATAAGACACTACATTGGGCATGTTTTTCATTTTGTGGGCATGAAGTTTGGCTTTGAGGAGACTTTCATGTAGTTTTGTGTCATTTCTTTGGGAATTTATCTCCAAAAGAACTTGATGTATCTGTTTAAATTACACACTGTAATATCTGTAGCTTATGATAAAAAAGAAAAGCCACCCCTGATGATGTGATGAAACATAAATTATGGAGCGGAGACGTCAAAGTTGAGGATATTTTGTCACACGGTGATTCTTAAGATGTCAGTGTGAATGAAGAACAATACTTGTGTCCACGTTTGAGCTGCGTTACCTCGTCAGACTGCCGGATGGAGTCGAGGGGTATCAGAGCGGTGCCGATCATCGTGTCCCAGATCAGACCTTTGTTCCACAGCTCCACCACCAGACCCGACTCCAGGTGGTTGATCTCGCTGGAAGGAAAAACACAAAGCTGAAGGTTAAAGACCGGCATCATGTGTGACGCAAATCTCACAACAAACATACTGAATGAGCAGCTGAGAGCGTACAAGGAAATGCTGAAGTTAATCTCATGTCAGTTTTGTTCATGTACAGCAACATATTCAGTGTTTAACACATTTATTAGAAGTCAGAAGTGAATCAAGCACAACATTCAACCACTAAAACTACTTTTTCTGTTCAGGAATGCAAGTAAATGACTAAAATTTGACATCTTAATCAAGAAAAAACAATCACTTCCCAATGTGCAGCAGTAAATTTGAAAATCCATGGATAACAATAATAATTATACTTTAGCATTAAAAATATCATTTGGGTTAAAGAGCTTCTACATACTGGTGTATTAACCATGACAGAAACATAAGAAATGATTTTGCTAATTACCGGTGCTGTTAATTTAGGGCAGCTGTGGCATAAACCTGACATTGGGTGGAGGTCTAATACATTTATGAAGCTCTGTAGGTGTCAAAGGCTGCAGTCAAAAAGAAAAAGGTTGCAAAATCTACACTTTATGATTCTCACTGAGTCATATTTATGGTTTGTGCTGCAGCTTCCAAACACTTATAGACAAACAACCGTGCAAAATGAAATGTTAAAAAGTCAAATCCCAGCATGAATACATAGTCGTGGTGAGTGTTCTGCAGTGTTTCGTGGTTTTGACTCCTGACTGACGTGAGGATGCGTTTAATTACTGCAGCGTAGAAACAGAGTAGGAGGTGTCGCTTCGCACTGAATCTGTCGAGCCGTCACATGAAGATCACGTGCTCGTTGTTGACGTTTCATCCGAGCGCGTTACAAACGTTGGCAGCTCAAATCAGACGGGTGCTTTTTTATCATCCCAATTTCTCCAGTAGAAATCGCTCGATTATTTAAATGCGTGTTGACAAGACGAGAAAAAAAAGAGACTTTAAAGTGAGGAAACGCACCTTTAACCTAACGGGAAGTCTTTCATCAAGCGTTTCGAAACGTAAACGCTGCATCTTTGCGGGTGACAGTTTGTGCAGCACGTCACAAGTAACCGACGCTTCATCCATCAATCCTCCAGTTTCCTCCTCACATCACTCCCGAAAATGACCGAAGATGAGGCGAAAGGTTGCGAGTGAGGAAGCCACAACACTTTGGGCGACGCTTGCACCCTGAAGAACCCGAAGCTCACAACTAGATTGCAGAAAGATTTATTTCTGGGTGGATAAATAATCTTATATCCATCCATCCAGTTGCTTTTTGCTTCCAGCAGGTGTGAGGCGTTCCCAAACCAGATGAGATGTGCAACCCTTCAACCCAGCGAGACTTTCGTCCAACTGGGAGGAAATCCAGAGTCAGAACTCAGCCACTATTCGCTGAAGGGATTATCCATCTCATCCGGCCTGACCTCGGGCGCGTCCATCTGGGAGGAGATCCGAGGCGGGACGGATGAGATAGTTAATCCCTCCAGAGAGTCTGCGGAGAAAGTGGTCGTCTCCCAAACTGAACAAGTCCGGAAAACCTCCAGAGGAACCAGATGTTGAAGCTCCTCATCCAGTCTCTTAGCCCAGCCTCTCCATCCAAGACTTTCTTCTTCTTCTTCTTCTTCTTCTCTTTCTTATTCTTTCAGTCACAACTAAAACTCATGACTGCAGCTGAGGATTGGAAGATATATTCGGACTAATTTTAGTTTCATTATGCTTTGTTGTTATTTCAGTTTATTTTGGTGGAGAGAGAGGGTGGGATGTGGGTGGGCTGTGTTTCTTTTGTTTGTTTATTTTTTTGTTGTATTAGTTTTTAATATATTATAAAATTATAATTAAAAATAAAAATAAAAAGGAACACAGACCAATCGAGAATTTTGCCTTCGAGCTCAGCTAACTTCTCACAGCTCAATGCAAAGTCTGCACAAAAGCTGTAGTGGAAAAAGTGATCGACATGCTTCATATTTTGCATGCATTCGTGTATTAATAGCAATAACATTAGTTCCTTTTTTGGGGCATTTAACTGCTCACATGTACAGTCTGTCTGTTGTGGCTGTTTGTTTGGATTTCAACGTACGTGTTGGTAATCTTGGCGACAGTATAAGTGATGAGGATGATAAACCGAGTAGGAATCATCTAGAAAACTTTGTTAATGTTGAATTTTGGAGAGATGTTAAATGCAGTGTGCAGAACAATGTTTTGGATGTGTTGCTGCAATGCTAGAGCCAGTGTGGAGAAATCAATCAATCAGTAACGGTAGAGCGAGTTAATCTTTTACGAGACTGAAGAAAAGCTGAGAACAACCTTTCCACTGTCCTCCCCGTCAGGCTGAACTTAAACAAAGACACGTTAATTCAACAAGAATCAGGTTTTCCAGGCAACAGGAAGTCAAAAATGTTTCGACCAAATCAACCAAATCAGATACGTCATCGTCTATAGAACAACCAAAACCATCGAAAATCAAAGATGGAAGATTCTAGTTGGCAGTAAGAGTAAGTTAGATTTCCAATAATATTAAAACTTATGTGCACGGCTTGTTTATTCTTCTCTGCAGAGGTGATCCATTCATTTTCTTCTCTTCATTAACCTCTTAAGACCCGAGCTCTTGTTTGATATTTATTTATTTGATCAAACTGCAAAAGAGAATAAAAAATATATAAAGAAAACAAAAATATATATTTTTTAAATATAAAAATAAAATTAAAAAATATAAAAACACAAAATAAATAATAATAATAAAATAATAATTTATATATATATATATATATATATATATATATATATATATATATATATATATATATATATATATATATATATAGAGAGAGAGAGAGAGAGAGAGAGAGAGAGAGAGAGAGAAAATTAATAAATAAATAATATATAATTCATATAATTTATTATATATAATTATTATATTATTATTTAGTTGTTTTTTTAAATTATGACCTACGGTGGTAATATAACCCAAAATGTGATGTCCATGTATGTGGACACCAGGTCTCAAGAAGTTAACTAAAATGTTCTCTGAGTATTTAACATCTCTGAAGAGCAGAAGACACAGCTCACATAAACCTACATTTTCACAGATTTAGCAGAAAAACAGTCCTTTCAACATCCTTCATACACTGATTTATGAATGAAAGCTTTCACATGAGCTGCAGCTCATCAACGATCCATCACACAACAAAGCAAAGCTACATTTGCTCCTGTTCCTTCATGCTGCAGGCCTTGCGTTAACCTCAGTGGAGTTTCTGCTGCCACCAGGTCAGCGAGTGCGTCGGCCTCCTCCTAACTAGCGAAGGCTGACAGCCGTCATTTTCTGACAGATCGGTGCTAAAGAAAAGCTCAGCAGCCGAACCGTCTCCCCCTCCTCATCTGCATATTGGTATTCACACTCCCATTCATATTCATCTGCGCTCAGCCCGGCTGTCAGTCAGCGCTGATGACACTTCACAGCTGGGATGATGGAGGACGAGGCTGGTGGGACGTTTAAGGTGGAAACCGTGTGATTGTGTGTCTGAAGTCAGCCAGTCGAACACGAGTTGAGTCAAAGACGCTCCTAAATGTTCAATTAATTAGCATCATAAAACTCTGTTCATGTGGTTGCTTGTTTACAGAGAAAACAAACTTCTGCAACTCGAGTCAGTTAGAATTCTTGAAGTCGCAGAAGTGAAATGAGAGCAGAGGCCAGATACACTTAAAAACATGATCATTTCTTTATGTTTTTAAATGTAATTTACTGGAATTTTATAGATTTTTTGTGTTTATTTAAATTAAATATAACAAGCAAAATCACACAAAAGATATAAATTTGCACGACAACTGTAAGAAAAACAGGCCAAAACTGTAAATAATGTTAAAATGACTGTAACATGACACTGTTTTTACTGTATTCAAATCAGTGGGAAAAAATGGCTATGGGTCACATTTGTAAGAAGTCAGAACGTCTTATTTAAATGTGAGGCTCAGCTGTCATTTGTTCTCGATGTGTTTGATGAAAAACCACTCCAGAACTCAGAGCTCCATCCTCCCATCCATCCGTCAGCTGTACCAGCCGGAGCCAGTAGAGGCTCACTGGGAGCTTGGATCAAACTGGGCGAGAGGCAGCACAATTTACAGCCAATTTAGAATCACCGATCAGCCGACCGTGCACTGGAGGAAACAGTCAGAACATGTAAACTCCAGACAGAACCACAGCGAGCCGCCCACCCAGAGCTCTGAGCGTCCTGCAGCTCATGTGGCCTCGGCACCAAACGGCCACGTGGTCCGGCTTTTATTGTTCCTGACAGCTGCTAATTTAAACCCACGCCAAGGTGCTGGACACAGAAACACAGCTCACCGTGTGGCGGGTTTACCTCCAAGCTGACAGCAGCTGGAAGTACACAGAATTTAGAAAGAAAGTCTAGAAAGACAACCTGTACTGCCCCTTGTTGAATAAATGAATAGATAGATAGATAGATAGATAGATAGATAGATAGATAGATAGATAGATAGATAGATAGATAGATAGATAGATAGATAGATAGATAGATAGGTGAGGAAGTAAACCGAGAAAATCTGTATTTATGGTGCCAGAAGTGCAATACTGTGATACTCTAAAATTGTAAAAACAGTGAAAATACAAACAAATATCTGTAAAATAATGACAATGATTCATTTTTAGTTCATTTCAATACAGTCAAAGAGCACCACTTTATGGTTATACATTATGCTTTATGTATGGTTATATAAACGCTAAACATAGTTTGGACTATTATTTTGGAGGGAGTTCATGACTTAATATTTTAGAATATAAAAGTGTAAATACAGCCTCTGATGATGTGAAATGATGTTAAAGTGGCATCAAATACAATCACTTCTCTTGGGGAGTTTCTGTTTTTGGCAGCTTTTCACCACATTTCAGTGAAATTAAAACTCGTCCTCGCAGGAGGAAAAAGTCAGATTTCAGCTCCATAATCAGATTTTTTTATGTGAAGTGTTGCTTCAGGCGACGATACAAAACACGTGTCATGTGATCTTTCACGTCACTGAAAGCTGCCAAACAAAAACTAGACGAATGGCTGTCGCTTTATAGAAAATAAAACTGTAAAACATTCAAACCAGAGACTTCCTCAACTGCATAAGAGCTGCAAGCAGAGACAACGAGGTCAGAAAGGTCTGGAGTTCATTAATCGTGTTGAATGAACTGCTGGCCGTCGTTGTTTCCTTCTGGAAAAAGAATCAAGGAAGGATGCAGCGTAATAACTGATCAGAAAGCAAACGTGGGTGTTGGTTATCGTTTCCCAAAGTTAAAACACAGTCCTGGAGAGTTTAGACTAAGATATGTCTGGCAGCACTTCCAAAAGGATCAAATTTAATAATGAGAATAACTTTATTTATTTACAGAGCACCTTCTAAAAACAGAGCTGATAAAGTGATGTACAGAAATGTTTTGAAAAAAAAAAGGACACAAAAAGGAAAAAGTGTATAAAATATAATAATAAGAAGAAGAAGAAAGAAAGAAAGAAAGAAAGAAAGAAAGAAAGAAAGAAAGAAAGAAATTAAATAAATTCAGGATAAAAGAGAATAAAAAGAACAATTAAAATTGAAAGACAAAATTAGACTAATAATAATAACAATAATAATAATAATAGGAAATAAATAAAATAAATACAGGGTAAATGAGAATAAAGACAACAAATAAAATTAAAAGAGATAATTAGAAAAATTCTTTTTACTTATTATTATAACTCTGCAGAAGTGTGAACACGTGTAAACATCATGTATATTAAATTAAAAATGTCTTAGTTTGCTCAGTATTTGAGCTGAGCTTGTTTTTTCTTTTTCAACTCTTATTTAGAGCCAAAGTGCAAAAACCCCTTTTTGGACAATTTCCGTGCTTTTTGGGGGGTTGTTCAGCCCTGCTACCCTTTTCCTGACATATGGTGGCATTTTGGGGAGTCGAAAAAGACGAAGGACAACCTGAAGTAGTTGATTACGTAACACGGCAGTCAGACCCGGATCGGCTGCTTTAAAGACAGAAAGAGAAGAAGAAAGAAAAAGCCTCATGATCTACTGCCTGATTGGAATCTATGGGATTATTTAATTGAAGCCACGAAACATAAAACCTACAAACAGGATTAGAAAGAGGCCCTGACGTTGTCCAGCCCCGTCTCTGACTCACACAGCAGATATGTTTGTCTTGTAGCGTTACATCCGACTCTGCCCTCCATCACAGCCCATCCATTATTGAACGGCTGGTTGGTTGTAAAAAAAAAAAAGGAAGGGGGGGAAATAAAATGGTGTATTTTTAACACTCAGACAGACAAACACGCTGGCGCACACCTACACACAGCCATCTAAGAGCAAGAAAGTGAAGGAAGAAAGACCCGGAGGAGAGTGTTGAGGCCTGATGGAAATTATGTCGTGCGACGCAGAGACTCAGGCACTCTGAGGGAACAACAGGTGAAGTCGCTGCTTTTTACCCAGCCAGGAAACAAGACGACAGGAAGCGGTGCAGCAGTGGTTTACCATCGACAGAACGTTATTACTGTCGCATCTTCGGGTTCATTCGTGCCTGAACTAATGCTATTGATGCATAAGTGCTGCTTACATGGCGACAGGACCAGGCATGAATCATGGTCTGACAGGGATGGAACCAGTTTGTGTTGTGACTTTCAGACTTATTGTACAGTCCTGCTTTACTGGTTCTGCATGGACAGAGCTTCAAGGTGGTTTTATTAAGGGGTATAAGGTACCCGCGACCCTAGTGAGGATTAAGCGGTGTATAGATAATGGATGGATGGATGGATGGATGGATATAAGGGTCATTCCATCTCAAAACGTCACATTTTTAGAACAATTTCTGTTCGACCATCTCTAATATACACACACATGTATATATATGTGGAAACCAGACGTTTACATAAATGTATTAAAAGACCTTTTTTTTTCTCACCATCTGACATTAAATCAGACTCAACTTTTCCCGTTTCAGGTCAGTTAGGATTACCAACATTATTTCTATTTGCTAAATGCCAGAATAATGAGAGAGAGAATATTTATCAAAGTCAGAGGTTTCTATCCATCTCCTCAGTATCTGGTAGCGTTGCCTTTAAACTTGACTTGGGTCAAACGTTCTGGGTTTCCTTCCACAAGCTTCTCACAATAGTCTGATGAGTTCTGGCCCATTCCTCCTGACAGAACTGGTGGAACTGAGTCAGGTTTGTTGGTCTCCTTGCTCCACTAATGTTCTCCAAGATTGAGATCAGGGCTTTGTGATGGCCACTCCACAACACTGACTTTGTTGTCCTGAAGCCTCTCTGTAACTAATCTGGCGCTATGTTTAGGGTCCTTGTCCATCTGAAGACCCATTAGTGCCCAAGCTGTAGCTTCCTGGCTGATGTCTTGAGATGTTGCTTCAATATTTCCTCATAATCTTCTTTCCTCATGATTCCATCTATTTAGTGAAGTGCACCAGTCCCTCCACAACATGATGCTGCCACCCCCGTGCTTCACAGTTGTGATGCTGTTCTCAGGCTTGCAATCGTCTCCCTTTTTCCTCCAAATGTAACGATGGTCATTAAGGCCAAACAGTTCAGCGTTAGTTTCATCAGACCACAGGACATGTCTCCACAAATTAAGGTTGTTAGACAAAAAGAAGAAAAAGGAAAAGCACTGAGAGACGTGTCAGCAGGGTCAATAAGAGCAAAGGGAAAGGTTGCCATCAGACGGACGTAAATCATTTTTGCTATTCTAACTTGATAAAGTCACTTCCTAAAGACTAATAGAGGTCGACAGGAGGAGAAAGGTCGCCGTTTCATGATACTCAAACTGAATTTAATTGACAGGGAACTCGAAGGCAAAGAACAGACTGTGACCTGAATCAGAAGCAGTTAGACGGAAAAACAGCATCCGGACAGTGACGACAGACGAGCAGCGTCTCCCCATACATGAAACTATATTCCTCTAAAGTAAAACACTCAGATTAAAGTTTTATAATTAACCAGAAATCGTTATTTTCTCTCATTTAAAGAAAAACAACAACACAGCAGAGGTGCCTATGTGTTTTTAATATCCAAAAATAAAATTAATATGATTTTTAGTAACAGCAAACAGATGCAGGCTGGTTGAATCAAATAGAGTTGAATATTTAAATGATTTTAAATTAAGTTTTACTGAAGTTTTATCAGATTTTTCTTTGTGTTTTTTCTTTGCAGCCCTCAGGATCTGTGAAGTGTGTCAGTGAAGACATCCACAGATTACTGCTGCGGTGAAAGCCTGTGATCTCTGACACGATGCCGTAAATCAGGTCAAAAGATTAAACCAGATTGAGGAGCCTGTAAGTACAGTTTAGAGACACGCCGAGAGAACAACTGAGGAACAGATGCATTAAAAAAAAAAAAAAAATGGAGGAAAGAAAAGCACCTCACTGGCCTTGAAAGTCTAAACTGAAAGTATAGGAAAACAAAACAAGGGAGAGTGAATGATAGTTTTAATACAAGGAGGCGTTAAGGGACACGTGAGGCCTTCAGGGATCAACACCCGACTTCTTAACCTCTTAACCCACTGAGCAACAAACCCTCCCACCAGCCCTTACACACAAACAAATCCTTTTATTTTAATTTGTTGGGTCTTTACCTTAAATGCAACCACGCTGAACGCTACCTGTGACCATAAAACCACCGGAAACTCTCAAACAGACGCTTAAAGTTGCAGCTTCCAGCAATTTGGTTTAATAAAAACAAGATTTGTGTTGGTTACAGAAATCTATACTTGTTGGTGGCACTACATGAAAGAGCAAAACTTCATCTGAAGCTTCAGGAATCATGCTTTTGTGACTTGAAATACATTTGTTTTAAAAACCTGTTTTCACTGTGGAGGACAAAGCGGCTGGTCAGCTACACGTCATCCAGCTTATATAAACGTCTCAAACACATTCAGAGTCCACAGTCTTTGTCACTGTCACAGAAAATGCAGTGAAAGGTTCTGTTTTTTATTTTGTCTATATTGAATTCAAACTTCTCTTTTTCAGTCTCAAACAAAAAGCCTTTTCATTATGAAGAGGACATTTGTTCACCGGTACAAGTTTATGGTTTGCAGCCTCTGAGAATCTGAAGTAATCCACCTCCACGCCTGTGTATGTGTGGATGAAGTTCTTGCAGTTTGCATAAAGCAGATGTTTATGAGCATCCAAACCATCTTGCAGAACTTCATCTTTGACAATTTAATCCTTCTATATTGGGGTCATATTTACTATTACTACACCGTAAGACATATAGATTTTTTATTTTTTTTACAATTTACTACTATTTTACAGTTTCCCTGTTCTGTTAAATTACACATAATATCAGTAAAGTCAAAGAAGAAAATGTTTATTTCCACTTAAATCAACAGGTTAAAACTACAAATACACATCAAATGTCAGTAATTATTTAAGCTGTCATTCATTCTCTTACAATGTGTTACGCTAATTTACTGTATTTACTTCTGCTAAGGATTTCATTACTTTAAATCCAACAAAACACGACAATAATTCACTAAAAAACAAACATTTAAAAAAATGTTGCAGGTGAACGTCCACACGTCTGTGCAGTCTTTGCTCTGGTCCAGTAGTGCTTAGTTTATTTCTACACAACTACAAGCTTATTTTCATTTTCTAGATTGAAACACAACCAACCAGTGTTTCATTTTACAACATCCAGACTTTAGCAGCATCAAGGCTACTCAAGCTAACAAGCTAACCGCTGCTAGCCGTAGCTGCAAAACATCTCAGAAGCCACAGTTTACCAGCGTCGCACATTAAAACAATATTAATTCTGTTATTTCTGGTGGTAGCTAACGTGGGAAATAGTATTTAATCATTTAGCCAACTAATAACCCTAATAATTAATTATGTAAATGTTGGTAATTTAGGAGGAAACAATAGCGTTTCAGCAGCTTGTCCGTATAAACGTTAGCCGACGAGACAAATCCTCAATTCACATACTTCTGTATTATTAAGCACAAACTCAAATATATTGTAGTTTTCACATTTTTAATAATAAGTCGATTGTTTCAAATAAAGATGCTAAATGCTCTCTGGTTTTCATAACGTTTTAGAAAACGAGCCACCTGAAGACTTTTAGTGGGACATTGATGATTAATCATGTGTCACCATTTTCTAAGACAGAACAAGCTGGAGCGACCAGTAGATGTTGGTGCTGTCCCACATTAACAAACACCTCAGTGTGGCTTTAAGTATTGGGAATTACAACCTAAAATAACTGTATAAACACCACAGGACAGAGTGCAAAACGCTCAGCCCGGCCTTGTCTTTGATTTGCCTGAACTTGGCCTTGGTCTTTAACCCTCTGGTATAAATGGGCATCCTGCAGCTGGAACAATCAGGGTTTCAGAAAAGGTTAACAGCAAGCTGTTAGGAAAATGAACAGCATCAGCGTGAGACGGATTTGGACCGACAGCAGTTCAGCTACTGTTCACCACGAGTCAGGCTCAGTCCAAACTCATCTCTGACTTGGAGAGGAAATGAAACCCATCCAGCCCTGTCCTCCTCCCTCTGGTTCTCTAATCTGCAGCTTTCATCCAGGCCAGAATGACAGCATCTAGTTCATCTCTACCTCCTTATTCTGCAGTGTTTTTTTTTCTAATTTTCTATAGTTTTTAAAGATTTTAACTTTTTAGAATGTCTTATTGTTGACACTTTGCATTTTACTGCACATGCTGTTGGAGCATCTGAAAAATCAAAACGTCTAAATCTTGAATCCTGATACATAAAACCTCTAACTGATCGAAACAGATCCAACTCAGTCTCCACAAAGTTATGTTCCTGTGTAACTAAACTGCTTTCTTAAATTTCCTACCGGATTAGATTTGTTTGTAATGTATCACAAAGTCAACCGATAGACCTNAAATAAATACAGGGTAAATGAGAATAAAGACAACAAATAAAATTAAAAGAGATAATTAGAAAAATTCTTTTTACTTATTATTATAACTCTGCAGAAGTGTGAACACGTGTAAACATCATGTATATTAAATTAAAAATGTCTTAGTTTGCTCAGTATTTGAGCTGAGCTTGTTTTTTCTTTTTCAACTCTTATTTAGAGCCAAAGTGCAAAAACCCCTTTTTGGACAATTTCCGTGCTTTTTGGGGGGTTGTTCAGCCCTGCTACCCTTTTCCTGACATATGGTGGCATTTTGGGGAGTCGAAAAAGACGAAGGACAACCTGAAGTAGTTGATTACGTAACACGGCAGTCAGACCCGGATCGGCTGCTTTAAAGACAGAAAGAGAAGAAGAAAGAAAAAGCCTCATGATCTACTGCCTGATTGGAATCTATGGGATTATTTAATTGAAGCCACGAAACATAAAACCTACAAACAGGATTAGAAAGAGGCCCTGACGTTGTCCAGCCCCGTCTCTGACTCACACAGCAGATATGTTTGTCTTGTAGCGTTACATCCGACTCTGCCCTCCATCACAGCCCATCCATTATTGAACGGCTGGTTGGTTGTAAAAAAAAAAAAGGAAGGGGGGGAAATAAAATGGTGTATTTTTAACACTCAGACAGACAAACACGCTGGCGCACACCTACACACAGCCATCTAAGAGCAAGAAAGTGAAGGAAGAAAGACCCGGAGGAGAGTGTTGAGGCCTGATGGAAATTATGTCGTGCGACGCAGAGACTCAGGCACTCTGAGGGAACAACAGGTGAAGTCGCTGCTTTTTACCCAGCCAGGAAACAAGACGACAGGAAGCGGTGCAGCAGTGGTTTACCATCGACAGAACGTTATTACTGTCGCATCTTCGGGTTCATTCGTGCCTGAACTAATGCTATTGATGCATAAGTGCTGCTTACATGGCGACAGGACCAGGCATGAATCATGGTCTGACAGGGATGGAACCAGTTTGTGTTGTGACTTTCAGACTTATTGTACAGTCCTGCTTTACTGGTTCTGCATGGACAGAGCTTCAAGGTGGTTTTATTAAGGGGTATAAGGTACCCGCGACCCTAGTGAGGATTAAGCGGTGTATAGATAATGGATGGATGGATGGATGGATGGATATAAGGGTCATTCCATCTCAAAACGTCACATTTTTAGAACAATTTCTGTTCGACCATCTCTAATATACACACACATGTATATATATGTGGAAACCAGACGTTTACATAAATGTATTAAAAGACCTTTTTTTTTCTCACCATCTGACATTAAATCAGACTCAACTTTTCCCGTTTCAGGTCAGTTAGGATTACCAACATTATTTCTATTTGCTAAATGCCAGAATAATGAGAGAGAGAATATTTATCAAAGTCAGAGGTTTCTATCCATCTCCTCAGTATCTGGTAGCGTTGCCTTTAAACTTGACTTGGGTCAAACGTTCTGGGTTTCCTTCCACAAGCTTCTCACAACAGTCTGATGAGTTCTGGCCCATTCCTCCTGACAGAACTGGTGGAACTGAGTCAGGTTTGTTGGTCTCCTTGCTCCACTAATGTTCTCCAAGATTGAGATCAGGGCTTTGTGATGGCCACTCCACAACACTGACTTTGTTGTCCTGAAGCCTCTCTGTAACTAATCTGGCGCTATGTTTAGGGTCCTTGTCCATCTGAAGACCCATTAGTGCCCAAGCTGTAGCTTCCTGGCTGATGTCTTGAGATGTTGCTTCAATATTTCCTCATAATCTTCTTTCCTCATGATTCCATCTATTTAGTGAAGTGCACCAGTCCCTCCACAACATGATGCTGCCACCCCCGTGCTTCACAGTTGTGATGCTGTTCTCAGGCTTGCAATCGTCTCCCTTTTTCCTCCAAATGTAACGATGGTCATTAAGGCCAAACAGTTCAGCGTTAGTTTCATCAGACCACAGGACATGTCTCCACAAATTAAGGTTGTTAGACAAAAAGAAGAAAAAGGAAAAGCACTGAGAGACGTGTCAGCAGGGTCAATAAGAGCAAAGGGAAAGGTTGCCATCAGACGGACGTAAATCATTTTTGCTATTCTAACTTGATAAAGTCACTTCCTAAAGACTAATAGAGGTCGACAGGAGGAGAAAGGTCGCCGTTTCATGATACTCAAACTGAATTTAATTGACAGGGAACTCGAAGGCAAAGAACAGACTGTGACCTGAATCAGAAGCAGTTAGACGGAAAAACAGCATCCGGACAGTGACGACAGACGAGCAGCGTCTCCCCATACATGAAACTATATTCCTCTAAAGTAAAACACTCAGATTAAAGTTTTATAATTAACCAGAAATCGTTATTTTCTCTCATTTAAAGAAAAACAACAACACAGCAGAGGTGCCTATGTGTTTTTAATATCCAAAAATAAAATTAATATGATTTTTAGTAACAGCAAACAGATGCAGGCTGGTTGAATCAAATAGAGTTGAATATTTAAATGATTTTAAATTAAGTTTTACTGAAGTTTTATCAGATTTTTCTTTGTGTTTTTTCTTTGCAGCCCTCAGGATCTGTGAAGTGTGTCAGTGAAGACATCCACAGATTACTGCTGCGGTGAAAGCCTGTGATCTCTGACACGATGCCGTAAATCAGGTCAAAAGATTAAACCAGATTGAGGAGCCTGTAAGTACAGTTTAGAGACACGCCGAGAGAACAACTGAGGAACAGATGCATTAAAAAAAAAAAAAAAATGGAGGAAAGAAAAGCACCTCACTGGCCTTGAAAGTCTAAACTGAAAGTATAGGAAAACAAAACAAGGGAGAGTGAATGATAGTTTTAATACAAGGAGGCGTTAAGGGACACGTGAGGCCTTCAGGGATCAACACCCGACTTCTTAACCTCTTAACCCACTGAGCAACAAACCCTCCCACCAGCCCTTACACACAAACAAATCCTTTTATTTTAATTTGTTGGGTCTTTACCTTAAATGCAACCACGCTGAACGCTACCTGTGACCATAAAACCACCGGAAACTCTCAAACAGACGCTTAAAGTTGCAGCTTCCAGCAATTTGGTTTAATAAAAACAAGATTTGTGTTGGTTACAGAAATCTATACTTGTTGGTGGCACTACATGAAAGAGCAAAACTTCATCTGAAGCTTCAGGAATCATGCTTTTGTGACTTGAAATACATTTGTTTTAAAAACCTGTTTTCACTGTGGAGGACAAAGCGGCTGGTCAGCTACACGTCATCCAGCTTATATAAACGTCTCAAACACATTCAGAGTCCACAGTCTTTGTCACTGTCACAGAAAATGCAGTGAAAGGTTCTGTTTTTTATTTTGTCTATATTGAATTCAAACTTCTCTTTTTCAGTCTCAAACAAAAAGCCTTTTCATTATGAAGAGGACATTTGTTCACCGGTACAAGTTTATGGTTTGCAGCCTCTGAGAATCTGAAGTAATCCACCTCCACGCCTGTGTATGTGTGGATGAAGTTCTTGCAGTTTGCATAAAGCAGATGTTTATGAGCATCCCAACCATCTTGCAGAACTTCCTCTTTGACAGTTTATCCTTCTGTATTGGGGTCATATTTACTATTACTACACCGTAAGACATATAGATTTTTTATTTTTTTTACAATTTACTACTATTTTACAGTTTCCCTGTTCTGTTAAATTACACATAATATCAGTAAAGTCAAAGAAGAAAATGTTTATTTCCACTTAAATCAACAGGTTAAAACTACAAATACACATCAAATGTCAGTAATTATTTAAGCTGTCATTCATTCTCTTACAATGTGTTACGCTAATTTACTGTATTTACTTCTGCTAAGGATTTCATTACTTTAAATCCAACAAAACACGACAATAATTCACTAAAAAACAAACATTTAAAAAAATGTTGCAGGTGAACGTCCACACGTCTGTGCAGTCTTTGCTCTGGTCCAGTAGTGCTTAGTTTATTTCTACACAACTACAAGCTTATTTTCATTTTCTAGATTGAAACACAACCAACCAGTGTTTCATTTTACAACATCCAGACTTTAGCAGCATCAAGGCTACTCAAGCTAACAAGCTAACCGCTGCTAGCCGTAGCTGCAAAACATCTCAGAAGCCACAGTTTACCAGCGTCGCACATTAAAACAATATTAATTCTGTTATTTCTGGTGGTAGCTAACGTGGGAAATAGTATTTAATCATTTAGCCAACTAATAACCCTAATAATTAATTATGTAAATGTTGGTAATTTAGGAGGAAACAATAGCGTTTCAGCAGCTTGTCCGTATAAACGTTAGCCGACGAGACAAATCCTCAATTCACATACTTCTGTATTATTAAGCACAAACTCAAATATATTGTAGTTTTCACATTTTTAATAATAAGTCGATTGTTTCAAATAAAGATGCTAAATGCTCTCTGGTTTTCATAACGTTTTAGAAAACGAGCCACCTGAAGACTTTTAGTGGGACATTGATGATTAATCATGTGTCACCATTTTCTAAGACAGAACAAGCTGGAGCGACCAGTAGATGTTGGTGCTGTCCCACATTAACAAACACCTCAGTGTGGCTTTAAGTATTGGGAATTACAACCTAAAATAGCTGCATAAACGCCACAGGACAGAGTGCAAAACGCTCAGCCCGGCCTTGTCTTTGATGTGCCTGAACTTGGCCTTGGTCTTTAACCCTCTGGTATAAATGGGCATCCTGCAGCTGGAACAATCAGGGTTTCAGAAAAGGTTAACAGCAAGCTGTTAGGAAAATGAACAGCATCAGCGTGAGACGGATTTGGACCGACAGCAGTTCAGCTACTGTTCACCACGAGTCAGGCTCAGTCCAAACTCATCTCTGACTTGGAGAGGAAATGAAACCCATCCAGCCCTGTCCTCCTCCCTCTGGTTCTCTAATCTGCAGCTCTCATCCAGGCCAGAATGACAGCATCTAGTTCATCTCTACCTCCTTATTCTGCAGTGTTTTTTTTTCTAATTTTCTATAGTTTTTAAAGATTTTAACTTTTTAGAATGTCTTATTGTTGACACTTTGCATTTTACTGCACATGCTGTTGGAGCATCTGAACAATAAAAACGTCTAAATCTTGAATCCTGATACATAAAACCTCTAACTGATCGAAACAGATCCAACTCAGTCTCCACAAAGTTATGTTCCTGTGTAACTAAACTGCTTTCTTAAATTTCCTACCGGATTAGATTTGTTTGTAATGTATCACAAAGTCAACCGATAGACCTAAAACCCAGAAAATGGAGGTGAAGCTTCAAACATGTTTTAACCCAAACCATGACATTTCTCCAAACTCTAACCAAGTCATGTTGGTGTTGAACCTTAACCAAGCTTCTAACATGTACAAGTGTCTCATAAAGTGTGCTGTTTACCAAAAATCTAACCAGAAAGCAAGTAAAAACCAAAAGCAAACAGCAGCAGAAATTATAATTCTGAGACTTTTTCCATCAACTCTAGTCTTCTGGGAGAAAATCCAGTCACTGGTTTATATCTTCTACCTCCTTAGTGTGGATTTTGTTGCTTTTTAAAAGAAAAAAAAAAAACTACATTCCCTTATAAACATACTTGAGAATGCAGTTTAGTTGTGTAAGATGGTAATTCTGTGGAGGCTGAGTGGAAACTAGCCTGGCTGCTATATTGTACGCTACAAGCTTTACAAAACCTACAAAAAGACATTTTTAACATGTACATTCCTGCATGTTGTTCCTTATAGTGAAAGGGATTGAAAAAAACAATAATTTTCAGATTGCAAAGGGGATTAAAAAGCTGCATGAAATAAATGAGGAAACTGGCAATACCCGTCTACATCCGGTGAGTAAAACTACACTTTTCATGACATATTATGTTGTTTTTAAACTTCTTATGCAGCTATATTGAACTTAAGCTCAACTTTTAATAAAAATTCAATCGTAAATCCAATCGCAGATGGAATATCTGTCAGAAAAACCACACCTTTCTGGTACTACTACCTGCAAACATTGGTAATATTTGGTGCTCCAGTATCAAAGCGCTAACTAGCACCGTTTAGCTCACCAAAATTAAGAGCATTTCCTCTAAAGTTAAATTCTTAAACTTCAACTAAACAGAAAAAAAGTTAGTGCAGTGAATACTAATCATTATTCTGATTATTTTGTTGTCGCTTCCATCAGCTTCCCTCCTTTTTCATTCAGGATGAGGAGCTTTTTTTCTGATTTTGCACAAACTGTCTCTTTTAACCGACTTTCTGCTTTGTGAAAACACACTGCAGCTATTTCCGCTCTTAATCTGAGCACACGCTTAAACTGGACCGATGACAAACACGCCTGTGTCACTCTGGGGACTCGAACTCGATTGCATTTCCAAAAGCCCCGGCGCAGCCCACCGCTGCTGCCCCCCCGGTGAGCCCAACGGCTGCTAATGAGACTCAGGAGTTAATTAGCCGTTTAGCATACGGGGCCCCGCGGTTCAGGTGATGCTTTACTTGAGTTTAACTCCTTACGAGCTGCGAGAATCACAGAAATCACACTGACAGTTAAGTGCTTGTTCTGCAAAGAGAGAAAGAGGAGACTCTTATGTAATCATGTGGATCTACAGTCAATCTCTGCAATCCAATCTTTCATCCAGCCTGAGAATTCAGACTCTCTCTTGTACAGCACAAAATACATAACAGGTCTGAGGGAGGCAGACAGAGATTAATGTGATGCCTAATACTTGTTTTATAAGCTATATTCAAATGCTAAACTATTTTGTGAGAGGCGGGGGGGATCCTCACACTGTAGACAAATAGGATTTCCATCTATCCTCCCAGCGAGTCATTAAGTGGAATTATCCCGTCATCTTTAAACTGTAGATTCGCCGTATTGAATCGCTAGAACTGTGTGTGATCGCTGCCCCACTGGACACGGACTGGAACCTGATAAAGTAATGTAAATGGCCGCAATTACCGAGCACTTTCAGCCGAAGCACTTTTCAATTTGCCTCTTATTCACTCGCGTACATTTGGCAGCAGCCCAGCGTGGAGGCGCTGAGCTGGAGTCGGTTTTTAGGGTTCGGTGTGTTTTAACCAGAGGACGCTCAGGACAGAAGCAGCAATCCTGTCTTTAATGGACAAGCAGCAATATTTCCCAAACCTCAGCCACCTGAAGATAAGTTTTAGCTTTTATTTGATTGTTAGGTAAAGGCAGGAAAGAGGAAGGCAGTAGAGGTTCCCCAGCTTTTATAGACTTTACTACCACTGTTGAATGACCACAAAGCTTGTTCTACTACAAGAGCTTTGCACAAAAAACCCTTATACTAGTTGGATACATATATTTTTTTCTATTACTGAGCTACAGGGCTATGCAATTGTTAAAATATTATTTACAATCACAAATTTGTCTTCTTACATTTAAATAACAATAACATGATAAACTGATGCAGAAAACTTAAAAAAATGAAAGTCCTTCTTTTTAAACTAGCTACATGTACTTCCTCAGTAGAACTTCAATTTAGTTTTTTAGTTTTTTGTCTAAATGTAATCAAACCTGATTGAAAGTAAACAGCAGGCGATAACCAAAGTCAAAACTAAATTTTGTCCAAAAAGTAAGAAGCTCCACAGAAGTCGAACTTGAGTCGACTTACTCTCCACCTCCTCGGTGTTGCTTTGGTGGCTTCTCATAGGTGAAAAAATGCGGCACTGCCAACATAAAATGAGGTGACAAAGGAGAGCACCGTTAACCTTCCTATTATCTTTGAGGTCAATTTGTCCCCATTAAATGTTTAACGTCTCTAAATAAGTCTTCAACATATTTCTGTTCTGCTTTATTTAAAGTGCTATTTACACATAACCTTGGGTAACAATTTCAACATTTTCTTAAGGTTTAAATTGCTGGGGTCACCCCTTAGGGACCCCAAGGATAAAAGCAAATTTGAAGGTAACAGGAGGGTTAAATAGGTGAGTTAAACATGTAGAAGATGGAGGAGGTGACCTGCTGGCAACGTCTATAACCAAGACCAAGGAAGTCGATTTTAACGGGCTGACAACATCCATAATGAACAGGAAACCTGAGTAGCTCAAGTGGTTCAGCTGCTATTTAAAACATGTAAGAGCAGTGTAAAGACGCAATTACGCTGGACCTGCACAAAAGAGGCTGATGTGGGAACCATAACCACTGTGAACCTTTTAAGTGTCTGCCACACTTCAAACAATGAGATTCGGCAGGTATTGACATTGGTATGTACACCTGAGAGAAGCCTAAATCTAGTCGACAGTAAATCTCATCCGTCACTCCTTAGGTAATTCCACTCTTAACAGCTAAACCTCTTCTACATGCCTGCAACATGCACCAAAGTATAGAAACTGGATTTGCTGGTCTTGCAGTAATATTGTGAAATGAAAAAACATAGTTACAGGGAAAGAAAAATACCAAAACAATATGAGAACTGAGGAACAAAATGTAAAAGTCATGTTGAATGTGGTCAAAGAAAAGTTAGATGAAATAATAACCAAGTAAATTAAGCAGCAAAGTTTTGATGAGTTACTTCCTGTATCTGTACTAAAGACATCATGTCGAGTCCTGTCAGCGCTGAACAATACGAGCAGAGAATAACTTCATGCAGCTGGATCAGAGGTCAGGTTGCATTTGACAACAGCAGAGGAAAAAAGATAGAAAAAAAGGCAAATAAAGGGATGAGAGCACAGCGGGGGGAAAAAATCGGCTTCCACATAAAAGAACATTTATTTCTCTGCTCCACAGCCAGGTACAATCACAAGTCACAGCAGCTGCCAAAAGACGAGAAGCAGAAGCCTTCAGCGGCAGACAAAGGGATCAGAGAGGAGGGACAGCCTGTGATATACTGCTGTACAGTACAGCTTTTTATAGGCAGCGTTTGGAGTAAGATTTGATTTGGTGGCAATGCTGGCGGCGTAACTGCAGGGACTGAAATACTGCTCAGTCAATCCACAGCCAGCGGATGACCATAAAATTTTGCACAAACATTCACGGTACCCAGAAGATTAAATTCTAAAGACTTTGATGTGCAGATGATGTTGTTCTGTTGGCTTCATCAAACCAGAACCTTCAGCGTGCACTGGGGCGGTTTGCAGCCAATGTGAGGCGAGCGGATGAGGGTCAGCACCTCCAAATCCAAGGCCATGGTTCTCGACCGGAAAAAGGTGGTTTGCCCTCTCAGGGTCGGTGGAGACTCCTTGCCTCAAGTGGAGGAGTTCAAGTATCTTGGGGTCTTGTTCACGAGTGAGGGGCGGATGGAACGTGAGATTGACAGACGGATCGGTGCAGCAAATGCAGTATTGCGGTCGCTGTACCGGACCATCGTGGTGAAGAGAGAGCTGAGCAAGGGAGCAAAGCTCTCGATTTACCGGTCAATCTACGTCCCAACCCTCACCTATGGTCATGAGATCTGGGCAATGACAGAAAGAACAAGATCACAGATACAAGCGGCCGAAATGAGTTTCCTCCGCAGGGTGGCTGGGCGCTGCCTTAGAGATAGGGTGAGGAGCTCGGAGTAGAGCCGCTGCTCCTCCACATCGAAAGGAGCCAGTTGAGGTGGCTCGGGCATCTTTTCCGGATGCCTCCTGGACGCCTCCCTGGGGAGGTGTTCCAGGTGCGTCCCACCGGGAGGAGACCTCGGGGAAGACCCAGGACACGCTGGAGGGACTATGTCTGGGAACGCCTAGGGGTCCCCCCGGAAGAGCTGGGGAGGTGTGTGTGGATCGGGAAGTCTGGGCGGCTTTGCTAAGGCTGCTGCCTCCACGACCCGACTCCAGATAAGCGGGAGAAGATGGATGGATGGATGGATGGATGGACTTTGATCCCCCCAGAAACCCTCCAGCGCCACCATGAGATTGATGTTTGCACCCATTTCGAATGTTATCATCCAACTCCACAAAATTACGCTTGTGTACAACTAAACTGTATCCTCTGCAGCTACTTTGAAAAAGCCACAAAGTCAACTTTAGGGGGTTGGAGGGGAGGATGGAGGCGTAAACCAGAGACCAGATTATCACCAAGAAGACCAGGGTTTGCTCGATGGACGAGAGACCGTCAGCCCTAGAGTTAAGTTTCATTTCATTTGTTGTTTATTTTTGGTTTTTACTTGCATTCTGGTTAGGTTTAGGCACCAAAACTACATCATCCCTTCATATCACCCTTTGTTGGACATGCTCAAGTGTTAGAAGCTTGGTAAAGGTTCGGCACCAAAACTTCTTGGTTAGAGTTCGCAAAAACGTCACAGTCTGGATTAAAATACGACCCTTTAACTTCATGTTTGAAGCTTCACCTCCATTTCCTGCTGTGATACATTACAAACAAACATACTTCAACAGAAAATAAGTTCCTAACATTACCATACATACGGACTGGTAGAAACCTTCACCACCTTCCAGAAGGCTCAGTAGGCTGTCATCAACCTATACAGTAGCAGTGAAGCCATGATTTTGCACTTACAAAGGGGAACAAAAGTCCACATTTTGAGGTTGGAGGTGGTATCTTAGTTCCAACCAGAGATCTGAGATTCCTACTTCCATCTTGACAACTTCGGAGACTTTCTGAGACCTATTTACACAACAGCAAGAGGCCACGGACATTATTATGGGTTGTTTTCTGCTTTTCAATGATCAGATTGGAGGATAAGCAGCCTTTTTGTCTTCAATACGGCAGCAAAGGCAATGATGTGCAATGACAACTGACATTCGTTGAGGTGATAACATTCAATTGGTTGCTGCTTAGAGTCAAATGTCTCCACAACTGCTAGATGAAACTTCATACACATGTTCATGTCTGAACTGTTTAATCTTGCGCCACCATCACATCTAATATTTATGTTGTAGGTCTTGAGTAAGAACTTGCTAAACTAATTACATTCCCATCAACTTCATGTTAGCTTGCTAATTATTCAGCATTTTTTTAATCCTTGACATTATTTTTCTTTTAAATAACAAATATTTGTACACTTCTTAGTTAAAAAAAAAACAAATGAACACTTGTAAAAATTCTGATTTACATACTTTTATGTTGTAGTTTATGAGTAAAAACCTGCAAAACCAGTCACATTCCCATCAACCTCAGCCCTGTTTAGACATAATTAGCAAATGTGAGCTTGCTAACGTTAATGGTTGAAATTGCAAAGACTTTCCAACACTGCTAATGTGAGTGTTTACCTCAACACACCAGTCTCACAGACCTGTAGATTCAGTCTCATCATGCATAATACTGAAACAAGCTATTTAGCAGTAGATTTCTAAGAAAACCTGAAATTTGTCCTGTTTTAAGTAGAAAAACATCAACCAATATCGTGTTTTGCATCACGAAAAACCTCTTAAGTCCACTGTGAAAAATGCAACAGCCTCATTTTTGCAAAACAATTTTGCTTTTTGGAACTGGATGAAAATGCAGCTCAGACAACATGTTGTGCCGGTTTTGTTAGCCCGCCACATCGCTACCTCTCTGATTTTATGTCTCTCCATCAACAGGTGACCACATGATCCCGTCTCCGAAATACCTCCAAAATAATTCCTCACCACGTGGCTACCGGGGGCAGCAGCAGTATGTCAGCGAGCATGAAAAGTGAAGTGGGATTTCTAAATCAGCCACATCTGTACCCCCCATCCTCCTCCCGTTTCCCCTGGAATCAGACTCGGCCCGGACAATTCATTAGATTTATCACTGACTCATCCACTTATCTGAGCTCGGCATGTAATTTCACTTTCCATCCATCCTACCTGCTCCAACCACAAATTCCCATTTAGTAGCATGTGTCAGCCGGCCAGACTGGAGTCCCACAGGCGGCTGACGCTCTCTTCCAATTTCAGTAAGGCCTATTAAAGCCAGCTAACAAGTCTGCTTGCAATGGATACCTGGCCTGTATTCATCTAAGGGCTGACACACACTGCGACGCTCCAATTTCTGCCTGCATTTGTCTTAATACATCCCAAGAGGTCGGTGCCATACATGCTGTTGCTGCCGATGTAAGTGACAACATCAAGCTGAAGAGTGAAAGGAAGAAACTGGAAAACCGAGGCAAGAGTCAAAAAACTAGGGGTATTAAACAGTTTCCTGAATCGATGTAGACAATCCATTCTAGACTATAGTGGACACTTTTCCATATGCTGATAAAACTGTTTGAAACAACCGACACAGTTGGTTCAGCTACGGACGAAGTAAACACGAGGTTAGCCAGCAAACGCAGTCTTTCACAGTAAATAACGTTATTAATCTCCTCGTGGTTTGATATAGGTCTGATAAAGAGTGACTTGTTTACTGTAGTTAACATTATTCCAGTTTGAATAGACGTCCACAAATACTGCTGCAGCAGCTTTGTCAGTCCAGGAAACCTGTCAGCATCTACATCCACCTCTAACATATATGAAACACTCAGAACAGACCATAAACATTGTTGGAAGTGTGTAGTCAGAGTGAAGACGCAAATTTCAAACAATTTTCGTAACTCGTAGTCGGTGATGTTACCAATAAATAACTGACTAATCACTAAAGTGAATAAACTATCGAGGCTGTTTTTCTTTGTGCTGATGAAGACATTTCTAACGACAGATACTTAACGTTTGACGCAAAATCGGCTCATCTTTATTAGCTACGCAGCTAAAAAAAAAAAAGGTTTCCTGATAGACTTGGGCTTGTTTTCTTCATAAGAACACCAACAGGAAGCGGTGAACTGCTACAGAAGTCTGTCATGGACGCCCATTGCTAGCTAATCTGCACCAAAACAACCATCAAAAACCACCACATCCATTAGCCACAACTAAAAATGCAAACACAACCCAACTAAAACAGCAAACCCAGAATCATTTTTTTGACTATTTGGATTTGAACACTCCCATGGCTCATTGTGTTCGTCCACATGG
>NW_007578337.1:165984-170014 GCF_000690725.1 Stegastes partitus
AGCTATAAGGAGCTGTTCTCTGCTCCTGGCCTGTTAAGTGTTTGAAAATCCTGGTTTAGCATTAGCCTCAGATAGCGAGCTAAGTCAAACAGCCGGCGGACACATTTTTACAACTTCATGCTGCACAGCTCATCAACATGAACTCCACAATTAGCAGTTAGACAGCAGCAAGGTGCGCTCATTTTATACGACCCTCGCGGGCGGTGGGAAAACACACCTGTAACTCCATCTCATTAAACAGCAAGAGGTTCTACCTGTGTACAGTAAATCTACACAACATTTTCTTCTTCTTTGTTATCGATTAATATTTTCAACTGGTCAAATTGTTACCACCAAGTAATCAATAAATAAATAACAACATTTCCAGCCAAAAAAAGAAAGTTTGTGCTACTTCAGCAACACAAACACGGTGTCATGGATCTACAATTAAACTGTATCCCATTTGTAATATATTCAAATATACCACAGTGAAAACCCCTAAATGTTCAAATGCAAGAGTTGCAGAATGTTTTGAAGCCACAGAGACATCCAGGAAACTTTAGAATCTTTTGTTCTGTGACCATTATGTGCCTCATAAATGTTTCAAACTAAACCATAGAAGTCCACAAGTTCTTCATCACCAGTTCTTTATGTTTGATCCTTATATCCATCCCGCCATTTATGGTGCTTTTGCTCAGATGGATATTAAAACCCTTACTCAGCAGACAGTGAAGCATCACTGAAACTCTGTCCTTTTATACAAAGTTTAACAAACACAGGAGCTTTAAAACACTGCAGTCAGTTTAAAAATGAAGTGTTCCAATGATTTTGTTGTCATAAAGGGCAACAAATTGACTGATGTTTGGCTGTTTATTGGAAATTCACAATGACAGATAAGAATTTAAAGTAGCAGCAGGACGACACTCACAACATGAAGTCTTGTTCCCAACATGGCTGGTCTCCGCGGACAGTTATAGTCGTACTCTTCACATTCTGCACCTTTAAAGTCACGTAGGCGTTGAATTTGTCTGGAACAGAGAGAGAAATTAGTGATTTATATTGTACATTTTTGTTAAAACGTCTTATTCTTCGAACAAGAACAGGTTATTTTTGTTAAATGTATTTGTTTGAAATGTAATCTTGTGTGAAGTGTCTGTGTTAAACAAACTTCTTTGATTCTGTTCTGCTTGTGCTACCCAGAGACTCCATTATTGATCGAACTACAGAAAACAGCTGTAAATGTCCATTATTTTTGGAGAAGTGAAGCATCTCTAGAGCTCAGAAAAGACAAAGGGGAGCTCATAAAGGCTAAAAATCCCAACGTGGCGGATATTTCATACGGCACAGAAATAATTGAACTACCTGAAATGGGAAATAAGGGGAAATAAAGAACACGCTGCCAGCGGGGAATTTAATATTAAACACTAATATACAAGAGATATAGACATCATCCCGGACCCAGCTGCAGGATGTGAACACTAAACACACAGCTTAGGCTCATTTAACCCTCTCTGAGTGCATTTTTCCTTTAAATCACCAAACAATGCAAAGACGATAAAGCAGCGAGGACGGCATACTGCTGCAGAACCATCAAACAGCAGCGATTGAGTGCAAATCAGTTTAAAAGCAATAAACACTTGAGTCATAACTCATGAAGTGGTGATGAATAATTCTGATGTCTTTGCTAATATGAAATATGAGTGAATTGAAGGATTTTAGGGATCAACAAGCACCGTACGATTTCTTTTTCCAACTTTTTCTGACTTCACTGACTTAAAAAGATGAAGAAAGCTACTATCATGTGAAATTATGTTCATATACGGCTAATTTCTTTACAGAATAAGGTTTGTTAAGTGTTTTCTTGCAATGTCTTACATTTTAAATCAGCATCATTTTGCAATCAGTGACCTCAGACGATGATCTCCTTCTAACCTGCCTCAGGAACCACACTGTCACCAGAAACGCATCATAATCGCGCTTTACTTGCTACAAGCGCATAAAACCAATTGAAATATCCAATCAATCTGCATTGTGTTGATGAATAAACAATCTGTGGAGCTGTACATGTCCTGTAAATTCTGTTTTGTGTTGCAAATCAGTTTGATATAAACTCAGGGCTTAAAACAAGCAAACCTTCTGTTCCTGAAATGCGTTTGGGGGAACCTTTTGGTCAATATAGCCAAAAGACAGCTAGCCTGAAAGCTAATTTATTTTTCCAACTTCCTGGAACACAGCATGGTTTCTCCAAAATCCATTCCAAAAGTAAATACATGCAAGTAGGAGCTTAACATTGAAAGTCCCGTATTCACCTTTAATTAGGTCACATGTGTGGAAACAAGGTATTAACTCATAACTATTTTCCCATTATCTATAGATGCTTTTCTACCTTATCCAACATTCTAGCTAACTGCTTCAGCTTTTTTTCAGATTCCTGATACAATTAAAACCAGTTTCCATTACTTTTAGTAGCAACAAATACAGCTTGATGTCGTGTAAACCGTAATTTCTCACAGTCAGGGTTGCGAGATGTCAAAAAAAGTGTTCAGATTCTGAAAATCAGATGCTATTTAAGCCTTTAGCAACAAAGGTAAGAGCAAGGATATGAATAGGATCAGGTACAGATGTATTTTGTTCACTAAAAATGTCTAACTCTTAGTTTTGTCTGTGCTATTAGCTTTGCTGAACGTCTGTTGGACTCAGGCTTAGTCCAAGTTTAGCTCCTTCTCCAGCAGCTGAAGTGATGCCTGACTGCAGGTTCTTGTCTTTTTTTGTTTTTTAAATCTGCTTTCTCAATTACTGTTCTGCTTCAAACCAAATCATGTTGTTTTTACACTACACTTAGACTTTTGGATACTTTTAAAATTGTAAATAAAATCCATTTTTGCACCTTATTTCTTCGACCAGAGCGATTTGCAGGTTTATCATAGTGCACATAGGTTACCTATCATCTATCTAGACATTTTTATTAGCATCCAGTAATAGAGTTCTACTTTGTGCAACAACGCAGCACAAATACTACGATAGAAAATCCCATTTTCAGCTTTTGAATCTTCTAAATATTGGTCATATATGTAAAAAAAAAACATGAGAACAGATGGGAGTGAAGAGAAACTGCACCTTAAGTAAGCGTGTCATGGAACTTTTAATAACGCTCATTTGCAGGAAGATGTCACTATTAACTGGAGAAGAGCTGAACAGAGAACATTTTGTGCCACTTCAGACGGCGGACCAGACTCCCATTACTCTTCCTCGTCACACGCTGACGGCTCTGCTCAGAACTACGCCACCGTTTCCACATTTTCTACGAAGCCGCTCCGAAGAAACTGACACACATCTCTTGGTACAAGATCCGCACATTCTGTAAACTAGGAATATGTTGCTCTTCATGAACCCTTTGCAATATACAAATATATCCTATTTCTGGTACAATTTGTGCCGTATAGACAATCTGTGCAGTAACAATGCTTTGTCAGTATTTCTATTCATCAAAAAATCTGTGCAACACCACTGATATGTGCAATAATTATTGTTGCAGTAGTTATTTTTTGAAGTAGTTCTTATGTATATTTTATTTTTTTATACATTCCCTAAATGCTTGCACCCTCTTTGCGGCTGTAACGCTGCCAATTTTCCCTCAGTGTGACTAATAAAGGGTTATCTTATCTGTTCAGCACTGACCTGCAGCCTTTAACATGTTCTGTCATGTTAAAGAGACATGTAGTTATTCTACAGAGATCAGCTGCTGGACAGTTAATGAACCTCTCTGCTGTAGAAGTTCTCCTCTATTCTAAAAGACGATTATTTCAGAACATGATCAATTCAATTCAATTCAATTTTATTTGTATAGCGCATATTTACAACAACAAGTCATCTCATAGCGCTTCGCAAAGACAGAAACACCCAACAATCCAAAACATCTGGATTCCCTTTAAGCTTCAGCAGTCCGCAAGCAGTCTGCAACAGTGGGAAGGAACTGAAAACCCCCACGCGGGAAAAAAAAAACCTCCGACAAAACCAGGCTCAGGGCCATCTGCCTCCACCGGTTGGGTGG
>NW_007578337.1:175780-180819 GCF_000690725.1 Stegastes partitus
GCTGGTGCTAACCTTGCTAACAGGACTTTTTACAACTAAATTATAGTGAGAAGTAAGAAGCACAACTTCCCTCTTTGATGCACCATTCTTGGTCGCCTAATGGAACAGGTATTGGGGTTTTTTTAAGCTTCCAATTGGCCCACTTGGCTTAAGGGTTGCCTGTTGAGTTGGCAGCACTTCAGTTTTGTTTTTTTTTTTGCCTTTTCATGTGGATGGAGAAGGTTTTTGAGAACGCAGCAGGAAAAAAGAACTACCAGTATACCAGGGGTTTCCAACTCATTATTCAAAGATCAGTGTCTGATTTTGACTTCAGGTAAAAGGGTCCGGAACAGTCGGCGATAACAAAATAACATTCAATCAACCCACTGATAACGTTTGAGGAACATACACCTGAGTTCAACACAGTCGGGACAGTCCAAATACATTCGAGCCAAGTGGGAGAATTTACAGTTTGCCTGCAATCACTTCAGTGTTGCATCAGCGAGCGCCTGATTACACCACAAACGTCTTTTGTGATTGCAATTTAGGAGCTGGAAGCAAATTATGGTGTAACTTTAACAGCAACATGCAACTCTCAGTTAGCGATAAACACTACACAATAAAACCATATTCATCTGGGAGCATGGTTAGCTTGCTATATTTTTTATGTCCATAACCATTTATCGATCCATAGAAAGTTAATTTTTAAACAGAAAATGTGACGTCACAGCATATTGTTATTTGGTATCAGACTGTGAGAAGCTCTGGATGAGGCTTTACTTTGCAAAGTTTGAGAAAATGGATTTAACGCTGGAAAAAATTGTGCTTCTTCTTCTTTTTTGTCTTCTTCTGTCAGATTCAAGCGCATTACAACCACCTCCTAGACAAGACTATTGTATACCATACTATAACCACGACAGATTAAGTCTCACTAATGCAGAAGCATCCATGTATGTATTTATGAACATCCTGTCATGTGACGCGTGAAATGTCATCGTACATGCGGCCGATCTTTCTCCGTCGCCAAGCACAGCTCAGCGGTGACGAGGCCGCCAAGAGACAGTGAGGTGAAAGGGTTAATCGGGAATAATCCATCATTCACTTAAGGTTGTTGCCAAGCTTATGATTAAGGGGACAAGGGGACTGGCAAGCTGCAGACCGGGCTGTTTGCTGACAGCTAACCAACAGCTGGACAGGCCGCGAAGGAAAGCAAAAAACCAGCAAACAACGCAAACATAATTGAAACTGAGGGAAAGAAAAATAAATAAATTTGGCGTCTGTTTCTGCTGACACCGCCAGCATTGTCACGGAAGATATCCGAACGACGCTCAGCATATCAGCACATGCAAAACACACCTTCCTCTAGTCAGCTAGCAACGATGGAGAGGAGATCTCCCAGCATGCAGCGGGACCCTCTTGGGGAGCAGCCGGCATCATTTATAATTAAGTGGCGATGACTTATGAAAATAAATAAGTTATATTCAGTTACACTTGGACGTGCGCGGCGCGGCCAGGCGGGATGACATTTACTAGGCTGCCTACAGTAATGAATACTCTATTATGGGTGTCAAGGGAGGTGGGAGGTGGGAGGCAGCGCGACGGGGAAGGGGAGAGGGGAGCGCAGCTTTTTGGTCGATGAAGAGCGCTGAGGGAGATATAAAAGTGAGATTAAATTCTTTTTATCTCACTAGTGCAAACTGACATGTTGCCTTTTAATTTTAGCAGCGTCTTAATTTGGCTGCTCTTTCCCCCACAGCGTCCTGAAAATCATCACAAACTCTGCAGCTCGGTGGAGATTTTTATCCCCTGAAGGCTTGTTGTTTTGGTTCAGCATCACAATTACTGTATAGTGTCAATTAGAAGTATTTACCACCCGTTGGAAGTTCCATCCATCCATCCATTATCTATACACGCTTAATCCTCACTAGGGTCGCGGGGGGCTGGAGCCTATCCCAGCTGACTTAGGGCAAAGATCCTAGGTGTCCTCACCGGGATGCGAACCAGCAATCTTCTTGCTGGGAGGCAACAGTGCTACCCAACTGCACCACCTTAGAAGTTTTTCCTTTTTTTGCTTTTTGACATTGACGCATCGTCAATAAAAATGGCCTTTTTTTTTTTTTGCCAAGAAAATACAATAAACATAAAAATAAAATGAAAGTGAAACCAGATTTCTACAAAGTCATATCAATGAATTAAAAATCTAAAATGCAAAATAAGTAACTGGATACATTTTCACCCCCTTCAGGTCAGTAGTTAGTAGATGCACCTTTGGCTGCAGCTACAGTATTGATCCTGTGTTGGTCTCAATCAGCCTGAACATCTGGATGCTGCAACTTTACAGAATTCTTCTTTGCTAAACTGCCCAAACTCAGTCAGGTTGCATGAGGATTGTGAGTGAACAATTCTTTTCAAGTCCAACCACAAATTCTCAGGTGGCTTGAGCTCTGGACTCTCGGCCACTCCAGAACATTCACCGTGTTGTCTTTAAACCATTTCTATGGAGCTTTAGCTGTATGGTTCAGCTTATTATCTTGCTGGAAAAGAAATCTAAGTCCAGTTCTCTAAGTCCGGTCCTCCAGGATTTCCATATACTTCATTCATTTTACCCTCTTCCAGGGCTGCTGCTAAGAAACATCTCCACTTCATGATGCTGCCACCACCATTCTTCACATCATGATGCTGCCACCACCATGCTTCACATCATGATGCTGCCACCACCATGCTTCACAACATGATGCTGCCACCACCATGCTTCACATCATGATGCTGCCACCACCATNAACCAGGCTCAGGGCCATCTGCCTCCACCGGTTGGGTGGATGAATCACAGAGAAGCACTTTGTTAATGGGTTTAACTTTCTCTTCTTTTTACTCCTGTATATACTGTGTACTTGCCCTCATTGTTTTATTCTTCTAATTCACGCTTGCATAAATGTTGCATTTACAATAAACAGCTGTCGCAGCTGCAGAAATACAGTGATTTAAAGTTGGTTCGACAACATTTGACATGTGAAAGGTCGGTTCATTCGTCACTTCATACGAGCAGCCACGCTGGTTTAACCGACCGACCAGCTTTGATCAAGTCGCTGTTGCTTCAACCACCGATGACGTCTCTTCTAACAACAGCAGAGGAGCTATTTTAATCCAAATCAGCACTTTTACGGAACAGACTAAAATCAAACCCATTCTTCAACCTCTCAGCCGCTCATGTGGATAAAAATATGTACTTGTTATCTGTAGATGGCCTCAATTAGACGAGATGAATTAGAAACCAACATGAAAAGCTGGTATTTGCAGCATATTAAATTAATCTAACCAGGTTATTTTATACTGAATGATAACAATAGGCTGAGAGCAGCTGCACGATTATAAATGATTTCTGAAAATAGAACTATAAGAAGAAATGGCTCCATCCTGCTAATAGGGATGTGTCATTCTGGAGGAGGGCTTAAAACTGTGTATTCTGACTTTTAGAGGAAAATACAGTCCATATGTGACCCAGCATGTCTGCTGTTCTACTGAATGAGGACTGAATTACTAAACAGGCAGCAAGGACAGACCATCTACAGATAACCGTAAAATTAAAAGAATGAATGGAGGTTTTACTGATTGTTCAAATATCATAAATCTTCAAAAATATCTGACTTTGCTGTGTTGCCTCATATCAGAGGTGCCAGATAGACAGAATTAGTCAGACTACCGCTGTAAAAACCGGTGTAAAATGTTTTTTGAACAGTTTTTAACAGTTTGTTTGTTGTTTAGAACAATAGAACAATCTATTGTTATTCTACTGATTTTCTTGTGGTGTTCAGTTACAGATAACTTGTGAAATAACAGGAGAAAAGAATTAATTTACAAGTTAATCCTAAAACAAACAAAATGCAAATAATGTCCACATCTAAAATCTTTATTTAAAAAACAAATTGTCCTTTTCCATTTTACCATATTTTAATCTGGAAAAATGTGATTATTTTATAGATATTTGCCATTATTTGAAAGAAAAATTGTGAATATTAAGGACTGAAAAATGGCGAATAAGTTACAGCGCCCTCCACAATTATTGGCACCCCTGGTTAAGATGTGTTAAAAGCCTTAAAATAAATTACATTTTTATTGCAGAAGCATCTTCTCACACTGAAAATTGTAGAAAAATGTAACCTTCAACTCAACTCAAATGAACTGTTGGCAAAAGGTGGTTGTACAAAGTATTAACATCAAGGGTGCTAATAATTGTGGCTCACATGATTTGATGTTAAAGAATTATTTTTTAATGAGGACACTGAATAAATGCACTTGAATCAAACGTTGAATTTTCCTCTTTTATTTTTCATTGTGGTCCTATATTATTTAGAAAAAAACTGAATTTACTAGAAGCTGAAGAACACATCTTAACCAGGGGTGCCAATAATGATGGAGGGCGCTGTAAGTGTTGTTTTACAGACTTTCTGTGTTTTGTTAAATTACAGATAATATCTAGTAAAAGCACTGAAAAAAAGTGTTATGTTACATGTTGACTGTATAAAAAAAAAGGCTAAAACTGTAAATAATATTTACCTAACGTTACTATATAAATAGTACTTTGTTTTTTATAATGTGTGACCATAAAATCACACTATTTTTTTTACTGTATTTTAATATGACTGTTTTACAGATATTTTCCTTTATTTTAAAGAAAAAGTATGCATATTAAGGATATAAAAATGCAAATGATTTACATTTCTGTTTTGTTACATGCAAAAAGGAATTATTTACATGTAAGCTTTGAAAAAAAAAAAAGTACATAATGTCCACATTAAAGGTCTGTATTTTTACCAACAGTAAATTGTTCTTTATCCAGCATGTGTACAGCACAAAAATAGCCAAAAATATGAATAAATTACTGATAACTTGCAGTCATTTTCCCAGTGTATGCAGTTTTTGAATGTTAGTTTAATATATTTTTTCTTTTTTTTGCAGCCAGATTTTCACACGATGTTGGTGAATTAAAATGTAATTCAGCCCCAGAACAGAGATGCATGTGTGTGTCCTAACTCACCGTCATCTGCATAAACTGAGGAGCT
>NW_007578337.1:186619-194873 GCF_000690725.1 Stegastes partitus
CACCACCATCCTTCACATCATGATGCTGCCACCACCATGTTTTACATCATGATACTACCACCACCACCACCACCATCCTTCACATCATGATGCTGTCGCCCATATGTGGTTCAGTCTTTGACAAACTCTCACCCATCTCACTCCATCTATTGACCACTAATCACGATTGGCCAATATTCATGAATTCTAAAATAAATACATATAAAACAGTTAGATCTGTGGTCTCTATAAAGGTCTGTCAATCAGATGATGCAAAACTCGCACAGTTTCTCCATGCACAACTAAAATGACTACACTGACTTCACTAGGCTGGCAGGTCTAACATATATCTGAAAAAGACAATAAAACTACAAGAAAATCCCTTGAGGAGAAAAGTGAACGACACATTTCAACACCACAAACCTCATCAGACATTTGGAGGTTGGTCACGTAAAGGAATATGACAAGTTTCAAAGCTTACTAAAACTAAGGCACAGAGAGAGGGACCGTTTAGCAACTTAACTGTCACTCACCGAGCTGTCTGTGTTTCTTGCTGAACACTTTATTGCTGTTATCTCCCATAAATGCAGAGAAAAATTCAGTGCTGACTGACTTGAAACAATATTTCGACTACAGCCTTTTCTTATTGCAGCTTTTGAAGTCTAAAGTTGGATTAAATTGATTAGGGCCCTGTGTTTTGTTCCTTTCGTGTCTGCCGCAATTGATTTGTGTCGCGTCAGCACAATTTACTTTTTATTCTAGTGTTTATTTTATAAACTTTCATTTCTTGTATTCCACAGGAAAGCTGTATTTACGTTCTATTTCCAACTAACCACAGGCTGCTTTGTTTTAAGTTGTATTTCGACAAGAGAACGGAGACCGTGTTGCATATTTTCTATCGATAAACACTTCTTATCTCTAAATTTCAAAACTTTTTAAACAATGTTGGCAAAAATTGTTTGAAAAAGAACCAATATATACACAATATTTGGTACTACAGAGCCCCAGTGCATTGACTTATCTGTATTAAAGCTCAATTTTTTATGAATTGGGAACAATTCTGCATCTTTTTCTAGCATAATACAATAAGAATGTCCTCCATGGTGGCTACGTAGTTTATGAATAAACGGAGTTCATTTAGGTGGAGCTGCAATAAGTCCAATGGCACAACATGCTGCGTCAAGACGAGCTGCCTCGTTACACCAACACTGTGGCCTCGTTGAGGAATTCCTCTGCATTCATTTGGCTGTAGAGAATCATCACAGCAAGACAACCATATTACTGACGAGTAGCACGTCAGGTATAAAAAAAACAACATTACAGACAATTCCCTTCCCAAACAAAATCAAAGAACAGTCTGTGATCTGGGGGTAAATGTTTGCTTTTACTAGTGGAGCCCAATTTTTTTGCCATTTGCACTTGAAAAAGCAAAACTTAAACAGGTACAAACATCATAAAAGCTCCACTGACTTTCATTTTCACTCACTTGCTTAAAGTCCTTTTGTTTTTCTGCTTGACATTTCCTGCCAACTTTGTGTTTTCACAGCAGTTTCCAGTAAAAATCCTGTTTACCAAACTTCTAATCCAGAGATTTGCAAATACAATAAATGATGTCACGACTCAAAAGTCAAATTGTGGGTTGACATTTCAACCAAATACTAAAGATATTTGTACCACAGCTGATGTTTGAATTACTTACACCAGAGGAGAAAAAAAAAAAAAACGACATGCAGTTAAATGAGCCGTGGCTCATGATCACCATCAGCTTCCACATGAACATCCTAAGTGGCCTCTATAGCTGAAGGTTAATTACATTCTATGCTCTGTCACAGATGTCTTCCCTCTAACATGGAATGGACTCTAAGTGGCACTCAAAGTGGGTATCAAAGGCTAGACAAATAATATTAAGATTTCATTTGCACTAGAGATGCAGATTTTTTAACAGTGTTTCTTCAATAATCGATTAATCGTTTACATGCATGAAATACACTGGATGTTCTTCTATCTGCTGGTGGTACCGATTCTAACCACACACACTAAATGTTTGCTGTAAAATCACCTTGGTTACATTAGCAATTTAAGGAACTGATAAAGCAAATACCAGGTTACTTGAATTATAAATTAAACAGCAAAAAAAGAATGACTTCGTCTAAAATTGCTACTCAACAATCGACGTGACAAATCCAGAGTATTGAACGGAGCAAACAAACTGCAGTTTTCCACAGTAAATAACCTGTTGCATCATTCATCTCTTCACAGGGGTTTGATATCAGAATCATCTTCAAATCTGATCTAAATGATGCAGCGACTTGTTCACTAAACATCAGTCCAGCTGCTGGAAACAGCTGCTCAGCTGGAACAGAAGTCCACTAATACTGTTGCAGCAACTTTATCAGTTCAGTGAATCTGTCACTACTTACTGCCACCTGTAAAGTGTATATATACACTTCAGCACTGTAGTTTGAATGCTGTTGGAAGCTTGTAATCAGAATCTTGCTGCTCCCGAATGAAAGCAGCATCTCTGCTGGTGGACACTCTGTTAGCATTAATGTAGCCATTAGCTGGGTTATGGTTGGTGGTTTCCAACATTGGATGCTTGATGGACATTCGACTCGGCTTCACTGGGATTTCAAACACAGTCGCTCATCTGGAAACTTTCTCTTATATTACGAATATAGTTCATCAAAAAGTGTTTGTGAGAATATTTGAGCCGAGAAACAAGATACAACAGTTAATAAAAAAGTTTGGCGTGAATTTCCAGAGTCGATGGGTGACGGTTGGATGTCCTTGATTTGCCTCAGGTAGAATAAAACTGAACTTTATACAACACAGTGCTATCAGAACACATTGCATGGAGGCCAACATAGACAAGGAAAGGCAAGTGTAGTTATGATGGATCCTGTGGATGTGTTCCATTAGCAGTTGGACACTACAGGTACAGGTCCACTGGTTTTATGGGCAGTCAGCAAACACACATGTAACTCCCTCTGATTCATACGTAAGAAGTTTCACCTGATGGCACAACCAGGTTTTACAGTAAATCTACAATACATTAATGTCCAGATAAACTGCTTGCCTTAGTGGTTAATATATGTTATATATGTCAATGAAATAATTACCAGCAATTAATAGATCCCTAATCTCTACACATGCGTACCACTGCATACCTTCAATAGTGGGAAAACTAATGTTTTCTGAGCGTGACAACAAAGAAAAGGAACTTTTTTGTACCCCAAAGGAAAAAGGATTTATCATTGCTTGAATTTTTATTAGCCTCAGGGATGTACATTAGCATTCTGCGTTAGCGTTGTTGTCAAACCACTCTTGGGGTTGATGATAACTAAACAGTTATGTAAAGGGATTGACATGCTTGTGGTGCACGGCGAGAAATCCAGGAATGAACAAAGTCATTAGCACATATTTGTAGACGTCTGTACCAAATGTCATGTAAATCCATCTAGTTGTTGTACGTTTGTTCACAGCTTTAAACCAACACAACACCTGACATTAGAGTCTCTAAAACCCCAAAACTGGATGTCTTAAATGTTCTAAACTAATAAAGTGACATATATACCAGCCGCCATCTCCCAGTGGGGTTGAAGGAGGGTCCACAGACAGCAGCCAGCTCCCCGAGGCAAAGAATCTATTGCTTCTATTACTATTAAGATAAATCAGATCATGTTTCTGAAACTGGGCCATTAGAGTGGGACAAACTAGTTGTGTCTGACCTGAGACTAATAATCATCTTGGATATCCTCTCTGTCACCTACATGACGGACAAAGTAGGTGTGTTGTTTTAGGTCATTTTTTTTTCTAAACAGAAAATGAAAATTTCCAGACAGACTTCCCTGCATGTGTGTGTCAGACAATTTACAATAAAAGGACAGCAAAGCAACTTTGCACTGGAACAAAAACACTCAACTGGGTTATGTGGCTCAGGCAGTTTTATCTCTGCAAAGTTTTTAATCATGTTGTCGAACAGTGAAAGACGGCAGATTCCTTCTTCAGCGGAGAGAACAATGGACCTCGTTATTAAAAATAGAGGCTTAAATGTTTTTATCAACTGTATCGATCTATCTGCTGTGAGTTTTGTGCCTTAATTGCGGTGCACAGAAGTCCTTGGTAATCATATTTTCATCCATGTTTGCCTGTTTTTCTTTAATGGGAAGCACTTTCACATGACCAAGGATGAGTTTTGATTATATTTGATGTACTTTGTTTATATTATAACTAAANAATGCTGATAAATGCACGGTGGTAAAGCATGTATTTACCTAAAGAGTTTGTGGCCTCAACATCGCTGTCTCACCAACATGTGTAATACTTCCATTGGTTCAGAGCACAAAACTATGTATTATATCCAGAAAAAAGGTTGTGAAATTGTGGGATGCTTTTAATTTGAAGTGCAACTGGAGCCTTGTGTGTAGCATTTTAACACAAACCATAATCTCGTCCTAAACTTCTGTACCAAGTAGTTCTGCAGCATAAACCAAAGCAAACAGAGACTAAGAAGAACCACACCGTGTAAACTCCTATTTTGTTGCTCTTTCTATGTGCAAAGTGAAACAAAATTCGTACCGACATGTGTCACATGTGCAGGCCAACAGTCAGTAGTAATGAGCCCAAAATACGTAGGAGTTGCACAATTGTGAAAGTAATCAGTTTTACGCTCTGAACAACTATTACACAACTATTCAACAGTTTCTTCAAAACAACATGATGTATATTTTGTAACTTAGGATCCCATTTACAGAAAAATAGAAGAAAAATGGGTGTTTGTCCATTACAAACTAGAAAATATGCCAAACTCAAGGTTTCAGAACAGCAGCCCCCCAACTGACAGTGGTTGAGTTCACCTTTTAATACAGTCTCTGGTCTCATCTTTGCATTAGAAAAGCCAGGGAATGCTCGGTCAATCAATTTCCCCCATAAGAACAAAGTTAATCTAGTAATCACAGCAGCAAAAAGGATCCTAGTGTACTCCTGATCCTGTGTTTTTATATTCACTTTGTTGCATACAAATGTGCTTCTTAAGTGTATCCAATTTTTGCCTGGAAATCCCCCCGGATCTCTTTGTTGATTACATCGTCCTGCTTGGGTAAAGAGAGCGTGGCAGCACCGAGCTAATAAAACACCACCGGGGAGAATGAACACTTCCGACTAACTGAACGCCGGATCCTTATTTATCCAGGGAGGGCTGACGAGGCTCTTGACCTGCTTCATGTTCATGCATTTACATACGTTAACACACCTGGTACAGTCCTCGTCTGAGGGCAGTTCTAACAGCACCGTCAAAGACTTCTGTTTGTCTGATCATTACTAAACTGCAGGTCGAGATACGATAAGAACTTTATTTGATTCATTTAATGTGAAAGTTCATTTCAACAATAAAGGTGATGTTCTAAACACAACAGTCAGCCATCTAACCTTTACCTGCTTCAGTATGTCAAGCAAGTTTTGCCACAATTTCACTTCTCAACTCGGTAAAGTCCAAAGACTGGACCCCAACATGTTCCCATTCATTCCAATATCTGTGCTCCCAGTGCACAGAAAAGGTCAGCATGGCCACAATTTGGTAGAAAATGATTATTACACATGAAGTTTGCTTCTTCACCGACTACATGCATCAGTTATGTAGCTCCAAGGTGAGTTTATGTCAGTTTCTTCTTGCTTGTCAAATAGATTTAACACTGAAAAGACACAAAAGCAAAAGTGTGTATTCATCAAATGCTCACGTTTTTTATGATATGAAGGAGTAATAATTGACATTGTTTGGTCTTGTCCCCATCAATAAGGATATTTTGCAACAGTTTCTCCATGTTTGGGCCCCTTCACCGACAAACTGAAGATTTTTAAAAACTTGGGTTCGTTTGCATCCGTGTGGAAGAGTTTGGAAAATGAGCACATCCAACAACAACATTTTTTGGGTAGCACTAGCAGTTATGAGTTTGCAGTTAAACTTGGGATTGCAGCAGCAGGTCACTTGCAGAACACAAAAACCTCAGCGCCGACTGAGCTCAGATATTCAGTCCACAGCATCCTGAATTTAAAGTCCGAGGAACAATGAAATGACAGTCGTGGCTGGAGCAGGCTGGCCCAACAAGCTTGTTAGAACATTTGTAGTTGTTTTTGCGGTCTCATGTGTACAGAGATATGTTGTACTATGAGGGTTTGTTGGTTGTTTTTAAACAGGATTGAAACATCAGTCTAGAAAAATATCCGTACTATTGTGTTTAAATCCTTACATGGGAATTTTCTAAAAATGAAGATGTGATAAACTTTACTGATCCTTCATCGGGGAAAGTTACAGTAAAAGTGAACTTTTTCTTCGAGTTTTAGCCTTGCGCCGTTCACACAAACGCAGCTTTAGATCACTATGGCAAGCATGGACAAGATAGCGCTGGTGCTAACCTTGCTAACAGGACTTTTTACAACTAAATTATAGTGAGAAGTAAGAAGCACAACTTCCCTCTTTGATGCACCATTCTTGGTCGCCTAATGGAACAGGTATTGGGGGTTTTTAAAGCTTCCAATTGGCCCACTTGGCTTAAGGGTTGCCTGTTGAGTTGGCAGCACTTCAGTTTTGTTTTTTTTTTTGCCTTTTCATGTGGATGGAGAAGGTTTTTGAGAACGCAGCAGGAAAAAAGAACTACCAGTATACCAGGGGTTTCCAACTCATTATTCAAAGATCAGTGTCTGATTTTGACTTCAGGTAAAAGGGTCCGGAACAGTCGGCGATAACAAAATAACATTCAATCAACCCACTGATAACGTTTGAGGAACATACACCTGAGTTCAACACAGTCGGGACAGTCCAAATACATTCGAGCCAAGTGGGAGAATTTACAGTTTGCCTGCAATCACTTCAGTGTTGCATCAGCGAGCGCCTGATTACACCACAAACGTCTTTTGTGATTGCAATTTAGGAGCTGGAAGCAAATTATGGTGTAACTTTAACAGCAACATGCAACTCTCAGTTAGCGATAAACACTACACAATAAAACCATATTCATCTGGGAGCATGGTTAGCTTGCTATATTTTTTATGTCCATAACCATTTATCGATCCATAGAAAGTTAATTTTTAAACAGAAAATGTGACGTCACAGCATATTGTTATTTGGTATCAGACTGTGAGAAGCTCTGGATGAGGCTTTACTTTGCAAAGTTTGAGAAAATGGATTTAACGCTGGAAAAAATTGTGCTTCTTCTTCTTTTTTGTCTTCTTCTGTCAGATTCAAGCGCATTACAACCACCTCCTAGACAAGACTATTGTATACCATACTATAACCACGACAGATTAAGTCTCACTAATGCAGAAGCATCCATGTATGTATTTATGAACATCCTGTCATGTGATGCATGAAATGTCATCGTACATGCGGCCGATCTTTCTCCGTCGCCAAGCACAGCTCAGCGGTGACGAGGCCGCCAAGAGACAGTGAGGTGAAAGGGTTAATCGGGAATAATCCATCATTCACTTAAGGTTGTTGCCAAGCTTATGATTAAGGGGACAAGGGGACTGGCAAGCTGCAGACCGGGCTGTTTGCTGACAGCTAACCAACAGCTGGACAGGCCGCGAAGGAAAGCAAAAAACCAGCAAACAACGCAAACATAATTGAAACTGAGGGAAAGAAAAATAAATAAATTTGGCGTCTGTTTCTGCTGACACCGCCAGCATTGTCACGGAAGATATCCGAACGACGCTCAGCATATCAGCACATGCAAAACACACCTTCCTCTAGTCAGCTAGCAACGATGGAGAGGAGATCTCCCAGCATGCAGCGGGACCCTCTTGGGGAGCAGCCGGCATCATTTATAATTAAGTGGCGATGACTTATGAAAATAAATAAGTTATATTCAGTTACACTTGGACGTGCGCGGCGCGGCCAGGCGGGATGACATTTACTAGGCTGCCTACAGTAATGAATACTCTATTATGGGTGTCAAGGGAGGTGGGAGGTGGGAGGCAGCGCGACGGGGAAGGGGAGAGGGGAGCGCAGCTTTTTGGTCGATGAAGAGCGCTGAGGGAGATATAAAAGTGAGATTAAATTCTTTTTATCTCACTAGTGCAAACTGACATGTTGCCTTTTAATTTTAGCAGCGTCTTAATTTGGCTGCTCTTTCCCCCACAGCGTCCTGAAAATCATCACAAACTCTGCAGCTCGGTGGAGATTTTTATCCCCTGAAGGCTTGTTGTTTTGGTTCAGCATCACAATTACTGTATAGTGTCAATTAGAAGTATTTACCACCCGTTGGAAGTTCCATCCATCCAT
>NW_007578337.1:200845-205110 GCF_000690725.1 Stegastes partitus
TGATTATATTTGATGTACTTTGTTTATATTATAACTAAAGAACTAAATGTACAGCTTGAAAAATGTCAGGTTTTTCTTGGCTTTTGGTCGTTCTTAAAGGTCCAATTATTAGTACAGTCGTGACTCGATAATCCGACACTAAATGTAAAACCTTCTTTTATGTTGGACAGCAAGGCTGTTGGATTGTCAAGACGGAGGTCGAGACACAAGGAGGGCTCGATGCTGGAAGAGTCGTTTGTTGTTATAATAACTAGTGCATTGTTAGAACACGACGCATCTGGATTTCACAGCTAATGAACCAGTGTGCTTGAGCACTCCCTGTCGGTTGACATTAAAGGTATGTGGTCCTAAATCCAAAAGGTATCTGATCTTTTGCCATTCAACTTCTGTCTGAACAGCCAGGTCGTATTTATCCGACCTACACGTCATTGATAGACAACAAACTAGGGCTGGTCTGAATAGCACTGTCTGATCTCTGGATGCTCAGGCCCAATTCATGATGAATATCAGAATATTCGGCGCGGTCGGGGGGCCACTTCCACAGAATGGACTTCCACGGGGTGGAAGTGCCCAGAACAAACAGGCAGTACTTGGCTGCTGATGCCAGTTTAGGACAGTGGTCACAGTTCTGTTTCCACCATCGGTGGCGGCGGGGGAGAGGCAGATATGCTCCACCATTACCATCCATGTTTACCTCTGTAAACACTGAGCATGCTTGTGACGTCGTCCTGCGCATGCGGGATACTTTTGGGTCGTATGAAGTTCACGCAGCAGATCACAAACAAGTCGCATTTAACTGGAAATGTGAAGGAACTCGCAAAAAAACGGATTTCACAAAAAAATTGAGCATTAAGTCCTGCAGTGTGAACGGAGTCAACCTGTCAGATTGTTCAGTCAGATAATACGCTGTTATCCTGATTCGTGACATAAAATGTGACGTCGGAGTCGGACTCCAAGGCTGTCGGTATTTTAAGGCTGTTTTTCCTGCGTTTTGTTCGTTTTTTCTAAAAACCTGTTGGATAGCAAGGTTTTCGGATCGTTAAGGGTCGGCATGTCAAGTCACGACTGTATTTTTGATTTATTTTATCATAAACTTTGGTCTTATAACTTTTTATCCTGTTTTGCTTTTTTTTTTTTAAAGAACAACAACAACACACATTCTATACTATTTTATTCTCTTTTATAATTAAATTGCTTTTTCCACATTTTTTGTTGCTGCCTGCCTGTAAACTTAATTGTACTTTGGCCAACTGGTGGTAAAATGGTACCTGTACCTCAAAATGCGCTAAATAAAGAGATACTACAGGTTGCTGCAACATGTTCAAAGGTTCAAATGGTGTCGTCACTGTTTTTGCTTTTTTTAGCCAACGAGAAATTTGCTTCATAATATGTGGTTGATGATGTGAAAAAACTGCAATAAACCCACACAAACACCTTTTTCTAACCTTAAAGTCTTAAAGTAAAACGAAACTAAGAGTAAGAAATGGTTCTTTGGCTTTCCTCTATCCTCCAGGATGCTGTTGGATCATCACTGCATCATTTACCATTTTTTGTTTTGCAGATTGTCGTCTAACTTTAGCTGAAAACACACTTACAAATATCGCAAACTTGCATAGTAATTGCACGCCTTGATTAAAAAAGAAAACCCAAATTGCAGCACAACTGTAGCACAAGGTGGTTCCTAAAACTCTCTCTGAAACCTTCCTCCCACAACGTCTCGTACACGACTTTATAGGTTTTGATAAAGGCTACAACATTGTAATACGTATATGATTGGGGTGACGGATGCATTATGTCACGCTCAAGTCCCATTTTTCTTTACATGCTTCCTGAGTTGCTGTAAATCCTTCAGGAGTTACCAGGAAAGTCTGTCGAGTCTGGAGGCCTCTGCTTTTACATTCAATTGTTCGGTATTACAAATTAGTTTAACAAAGAGTGGAAGTAATTCAGATAAATGGATTAGAGGGCAGCGTCACAGTAGATACGACTGCATGCAAACACCAGCACTCATGTCCTGTTTCAGGCCATTTAAATCTCCTCCTTCCGCTCAGCGAACGGAGGCCAGAACCAGCCCAAGACAAATCATCTCCTGCGTCTGGACCTCGTCTCCTCGACACTCCGAGGGATTCGTCTCCATCTTCTCCTTTATGTCGGGATGACACGTTGTCATTTCGGGCTAGCAGGTGGCCCTTTGTCTCTGATGATCTATTGATTTTCTTCTCTCCTCCTCCGGCTCGATTTCTCCCACTCGTCGCTGTTGTTCGCCCGGAGAGAAGACGGAAGGACGAGCAGCTGCAGTCGGTAAAGATGTTACGAAAAAATGGACAAAAAAAAAAGAACACTAGACAGAACGAGGGAGTCCTGCTTTTGATTTTTGTTCCTGAAAAAGACCTGTTTGAAAAATGTTTGTGCAGGTTTGGGCTGTTGTTTCTCCTCCGAAAAAAGACTCAAACAGGGACTTTGTAGAAACATTGCACACGTGCAGGACTGATGGGAAGTTTAACTGACCGTCGATACTTCGGTCACATGAAACCCAGCAAGATATGATGCAAGTCCTCATACTTAAACAATCAAACAAGTAAAGGGCACAGTTTGGTTTAAAATGACCAGTGATACCAACATGTGCTGGAAGGACATTCCAGCAGTAACACGACGACACTTTTACATCTAAAGCTTCTCCATCTGCAGTTAAAGCAGAAGACTCATCAGTTCTTTTTGGTATTTTTTTGGTAAAAAGTTACAGATATTAAGAAATTAATTGTCTCATTTTTGAAAAATATTCTCTTTCGCTTCTTATTTCACAAATAATGACGGCAGGACTTTATTTCTACTATGTGATATTTTCAATTTTACTTAGAAAAGTAGAAAAAAATCTTGTATTGCTCCCAATACAGAAAAAAAAGGTAAATAAGCAAAAGGAATTGTTAAATTTGTGCTCTGAGCGCTCTAAAACTGAATTTCTGATGCTCTGACCATCTCAGATTGAAAACCAACAACTGCTGGTAGGAAATGGAAGAAAAACTGAAGTTTTCAGCGTAGAAGTCAGTCAGTTTCTTTAACGTATTCCAGCAATGCTGTGACTCCACTTATACATCTACTGCTTTCCATCTGCAGCTTTAGTGGAAGGCTCATCGGCTATTTTTGTTATGTTTTAAGCAAAAAGGTACAGAAATTAGGAAGAAAATTAAAAAGAAATTGTTTTGTTTCTAAAAATATTCTCTTTCNCTTCACCCTGAGTCAGCTGGGATAGACTCCAGCCCCCCATGACCCTAGTGAGGATTAAGCGGTGTATAGATAATGGATGGATGGATGGATGGTCCTAAATCCAACAGGTATCTGATCTTTTGCCATGCATCTTCTGTCTGAACAGCCAGGTCGTATTTATCTGACCTACACGTCATTGATACACAACAAACTAGGGCTGGTCCGAAAAGCACTTTCTGATCTCTGGATGTTCAGGCCCAATTCATGATGAATATCAGAGTATTCGGCGCAGTCGGGGGGCCACTTCCACAGAATGGACTTCCACGGGGTGGAAGTGCCCGGAACGCACAGGCAGTACTTGGCTGCTGATGCCAGTTTAGGACAGCGGTCACAGTTCTGTTTCCACCATCGGTGGCGGCGGGGGAGTGGCAGATACGCTCCACCATTACCATCCATGTTTACCTCCATAAACACTGAGCATGCTCACTGCGTGTGACGTCGTCCTGTGCATGCGGGACACTTTTTGGTCGTATGAAGTTCACACAGCAGATCACAAACATGTCGCATTTAACTGGAAATGTGAACGAACTCACAAAAAAACGGATTTCACAAAAAAATCCAAATTGAGCATTAAGTCCTACAGCCTGAACGGAGTCAACCTGTCAGATTGCTAAGTCAGATAATACGCTGTTATCCTGGTTTGTGACATACAATGTGATGTCGGAGTCGGACTCCAAGGCTGTCGGTATTTTAAGGCTATTTTTCCTGGGTTCTGTTCGTTTTTCCTAAAAACCTGTTGGATAGCAAGGTTTTCGGATTGTTAAGGGGTCGGCATGTCAAGTCATGACTGTGTTTTTGATTTATTTTATCGTAAACTTTGGTCTTATAACTTTTTATCCTGTTTTGCCTTTTTAAAACAAAACAACAACAACACACATTCTATACTATTTTATTGTCTTTTACAACTAAATTGCTTTTTCCACATTTTTTGTTGCTGCCTGACTGTAAACTTAATTGTACTTTGGCCAACTGGTGGTAAAATGGTACCTGTACCTCAAAAT